>NC_067403.1:244074465-244130794 GCF_016432865.1 Antechinus flavipes
TGATAGACAGGGCTCTCATCAATATGATGATTCAGGTCAGTTTCAATGGTCTTGTAATAAAGAGAACCATCTGTACCCAGAGAGAGGACAGTAGGAACTGAATGTTGACGCAAAAAACACACTATTTCAATCTTTTTGCTTACATTTTGTTTTCTCTATTTTCCTTTTTGATATTTTTCTTGTGCTGCATGATATTTTCATAAAGCAAAGAGATCCATATGTACAAACATGTTTATGGCAGGCCTTTTCACAGTGGAAACTGAGTGGATGCCCATCAGTTGGAGAATGGCTGAATAAGTTATGGTATAAAGAATGTTATGGAATATTATTGCTCTATATGAAACCATCAGGATGATTTTGGAGATGTCTGGAGAGATATGAACTGATACTAAGTGAAATGAGCAGATCCACAGACCATTGTACATAGCAACAACAATATTGTATACCTATATCAATTCTGATGGACGTGACTCTTTCCAACAATAAGATGAATTATAGAAGAATTGCACATGTTTAACATATATGGGATTACCTGCCATCTAGGGGAGGGAGTGGAGAGGATGGAAAATTTGGAATGCAAGGATCAATGTTGAAAAAAAAATCCATGCATATTTTGAAAATTTAATAAAAATAAACTGGGAACTGAGTGAATGCCCTTCAGTTGGAGAATGGCTGAATAAGTTATGGTATAAAGAATGTTATGGAATAATGCTGTTCTCTAAGAAATGATTAGTGGTATGATGTCAGAGAGGCTTGGAGAGATATGAACTGATGCTAAATGAAATGAGCAGATCCACAGACCATTGTACATAGCAACAACAATATTGTATACCTATATCAATTCTGATGGACGTGACTCTTTCCAACAATAAGATGAATTATAGAAGAATTGCACATGTTTAACATATATGGGATTACCTGCCATCTAGGGGAGGGAGTGGAGAGGATGGAAAATTTGGAATGCAAGGATCAATGTTGAAAATTTTCCCATGCCTATGTTTTGAAAATAAAAGGCAATTAAAAAAAACTCAAAGATTCCTGTACAGCTACCTTAGGAAAGGCTAAGGAAAACCAGCTTTATGGCTTCAGTTTTTTAATCTATATATTAATGGGATTGGGTGTAGTTGAGTTCCAAGATTTCTAATAGTTCTAAACTACCAATCATCTTTCTCCTATAACAAGCTGTTTTCTGTTGAGCAGAATGTTAGCCACCTTTTCCTTTCTCATTTCAAGTGCTTTGGAGCATTCCCTAGAGATAGCTGTGCCCATGTGCCATTATCCCAGAAGGGAAAGACTCGAGGTGTGCTAGATTTCTCTGAATTCTTATTTCCTGACCTCCTTTATATCACCACTTTCCTATTTCAGTTCCTATATGTGGTATCCTAATATCTAGCTCTGTTTTTCTATGTATCCCAACTCACATTTTTCTGATTGGACCTCCACCAACGAACTGTCAAGAACAACTTAATATTGAGTACCTGATTATTAAGTACTCTGATGAAGGCCTTGTTTCTCAAACGTATGGAAAACGGTCTAATTTATAAAAGCCATTTTCCAATTAATAAAGCATCAAAAAAATATGAACTATGCCTAAAAGTCTATAAAATCTTGCCTTTCCTACGACCACTTACCACTAAGTTATTGTTCCCAAAAGGGAATGATTTAAAAAAGGAAAGAACTTATTGTCATGTGATTATGATGAAATTATCAAAGTTTTATAAGAAATTATGAAAGCGTGCTCAGGGAAAAGTCCTCCATGAGCTCAACCACAGTGAAATGTATTGTGTACACAGTAATAATGTTGTGAAATTACCCATCTGGGAACAACTTTGCTATGCTCAGCAATACAATGATCCACGACTACTTTGAAGGCTTTATGAAAAATGCTATTCATACCCAGACAAAGAACTGATTTATGTCTGAATATAGGTTGAAGCATACTGCTCATTTTTACTTTTATTTCTTGAGGATTTCTTTTGGTGGGGGGGGGTGAAATCTGTTTTCTTCATAACTATTATGAAAATGTTATGCATTAAGTTCACATGTGTCTTCACGATGTGGGGAAGGGGGATAATTTAAAGTTTTAAAAAACACATGTAAAAAATTGTTTTATATGTAATTGGCAAAGTAATTTTAAAACAACAAAAAAAAGGACAATCTGGGAAATACAGAAAAAAAGGATGAAACTCCTCAGGCCTGGATAGGGGTTTTTACATAAAAGGGACAGAAATCCTAGGGACAGGGACTCTCTCCCTTTGGATGGTTGTACATTCCCTTCCTCCACCCTTTCCCTAAGTCAAATTATTTTCCCCATGATCTGATTTGGGCATGGGCAGGGTAAGGAAAAGTCAGCCATTCAGAGGTTAGTAGCCCAAGAAAGTGAGGCAAATATTATCTGTTGGATAAAGACCACCAACTCAAATAATCAAGGAGATTTCTCAAGGTGAAAGCAGAAAGGATTTTTATGACTGTCTCATGAAAATAATTGGGTGTCTCCCTCCGAACAAACAGTCAGGCCAAGGAGAGGCCAATTGAAGGAGAGTATCAGATTAAATATGCCCTGCATATCCTTCTCTGGGAGGCAGGCTCACAATCTAAACCAGGAAAGCTATTCCAGGTACAAATAAGGGAGTAAAATCCAGCCACTTCAGCCACTATGAACTCATAAAAAAGCATTCACAACTTTTATTTGGCCTAACCTTGTTGATGTGGCAAAATTTTGAAAAAACATTCAAGGGTGGGACTTCCTGGAGTTCCTACTTCTGGTAATTCAGATGATTTTTGGCAAATGAAACTGAAGTTTAGGGTTGGGACAAATTATCCTAGAACTAATCACTTCTCACACTAGATCCATTTATTTTTTGACTCTTTGAAGACTTCTCACACCATTGCTTATATACTTTGTTTTCTTCTTCATTATCATTCTTCTCCCCATCAAGGTCAAACCTTTCTTCAACAACAGCAGCCCACTCTTGACTGTCATCTGACCTCTTAAGAGTCATTAACCTGAAAGATCCTACATCCTGGCCCCTTATTCTAATCATCCTGGATCTAGCAAGAGATCTATCAACAAATGACTTGGCCAAATGTTCACTTACCTACTTTAGGATATAATGACATTTGCAGATAGAAAACTGCAAGATTTTACATACGTGAATTTGTGTTCATGGCTTCTACTGACCACTTGTTCTGATTCTAGAAACTTGCCATCAGTAGAAAAAGATGATGGGTAACTAACTGACTTGATGATCCACCAGACAATCATACCTGAATTCATAACTGCAAATACCACTACCTGCAGTCCCAAGAGATTGCACCTCAAATAGCAAGTTTCTTTCAAGGTTTCAGGTGAATTGAGCCTTCAAGGATCACTAAATAAGTATTGACTACATGATCTTGCATTGAATAACAGTAAAAGATTCATCCTAGAAAGTTCACAGCTTACCTTTCATATTTAAGTAGATGGTTTTAAGTTCAATATTACACAAATCATTTTGCTTTAAAATGCTAAATAATAAACGCAAATTCATAGAATCCTTGTTTAAATAAAGGGTGCAGCTTTAAGATGACTCAATACAACTAATTAAAACAAAGTTTTACTAAACTTCATTTACATAAACTTAAAAATAACATTTTTGACTTTTTTATAAAAAAAATTCATTCTGGTAGAGGTAAACATTACAAATCATCTTTACATTAAAAAAATGGTAGATGATCAATAATCGACCCATTTCTTGTTTGGAGACTATTAATAAATACATAAATAAACTTTTCCCCAGGGCTGACAAGGTAGTTTCAGTAAATATTCAAATAGGACAATCAACAAGGGTCCCATAGGAAGGATGATCTTGATGTTCCTTCCTGTTTACCACAACTACTCTTAGAATTTTTCTGTGAGAGAGCACACCACGAAAAAATTTTTAATTGCCCTTATGCAAAGTCAATTTTTTGAGATTATAAATTGTCCTTAAGCCATATCTTGAGGTTCCTTCACAAGTCCTTCTAACCTTGGTGTAATGAGTCTACATCTTCTCAGTCTTTAGACTGAAGTCTCAGTCATCAATAACATCTGATAAGGTCCTTCCCACTTCAAGCCTTCCAAGATTTCAAAGGCACTCAATCTCCTTGAATTGCAGACTCCCGAGGTATTGTCTGGGCCAGCAGTTCTTGCTTCCTGGATGATGAAAAGGATAAGGACACTGCCAGGATATAATTCCTTAAAAACTTTTTTTCAAAAGAGGGCATTTTTTCTTTTCCCTCTTATAGGATAAGCCAAAGAACACCATCTCATAGGGGGAAAACCCCAGACCATTTCTGGGTACTATTATTTGTTAACAAAGAAATAGGCAAACATCCAAATTGGTCCAAAGCAATATGGTATCCAACATCAATTTAGTAATCTGTTTCTTAAGAACCTGATTCATTCTTTTCACTTTCTCTTAAGCGGGCAGATGCACTTTAAAATTTTCTCCATTTTAACCCTTTCAAGGTGAAAGTGTCTATCCTTCCTATCATATGGTCCTCTGTAAGCAAATACTTCAGTTGCCCTACTAGCATTCATTTCAGTAAAATCTTAACTTGAACATTGGGGGGCCAGGCTCCCTCAATCCCTCTAAAACTCCTTAACATCACTAAATTGTTTACTGTCGTGAGTTTTCTCTGGTTTCTTATGGAGCAAAATAGGAATATTGAAAGTGGACACACATACTTTTCCTAGTCCATCCCTTTGTTACTGATTGCAACCTTATTTTCCCCCCAATGATATAAAGTATTGTTTAACCCACAACCACATCCTCTGGAATTTTCAGACTGATTTTAAGTGGGGAATTTTTTAAACCTTCTCTATTTCTGCTATTCATATTCTACCAAATGAGGGTAGATTTTCAATCTACTTGATGGTTCAGCACCTTTAATTTCAATACCAATTGTATAATCAATTCTCTGCCTGACAACTTGCTCCCCCCACCTCTGGGATTTACATCTCTCCTTTAATGTTTCCCATGTACAAGAGTGACTTCTATTATGAGTATACAGAAATCTTTTCCTTTGCTCCCCTATCATCCATGAACAATTCCTCAAATTCCTGAGGATCTCTCCACTCCAGTAACTGCTAAATCTTTTTGTTCTACACAGTTATATAATTGTAGGTTTTTTAACATAATCTTAGAATTTTCATAAGTCAACAACCAAATTGGTCTTAGCTGCAATTTCCTCTTCCCTCTCAAGCAAGGAAGGAAATACCTAATCTTCTAAATTAACTTTACTGAATGAAGGTTAATTAGCAAGACTGATGAACATTTTTTAAAAATACATTTTCCACCTCCTGTTTTTCAGTTTCCTCTTAACTCACAACCTCAAAGCTGTCTCCATGGGATAAAATCCCCTCTCCTTCCATGAAGCAGGAGAGATACGAACTTGCTGATTCTAATTTCTAAAAGTGCAAGCCCCTATTCCTAGTTATCTGACATTTTACATTCTCTTTTCACTTTTTCCAAACCTTGAGCACTCTCCTATTTCAAGGGAACTAAGAAAGATACTTCCCTCAGTTCACACCAAGTCTGATGCAGAGAAATTTAGGATCCTGAGTCCAGATCCGGAGCTCTGACACCTGAGCAGCAGGATGGTTGAGAAACTCTGAGAGAATTATTACTGTGAATGAATTCCAGCAATTCAGCCTGATATTTCTCCAAGCCAGCAATACAGAGACTGAATTTCTTAAAAACCTCTCACAAGCTTGATAACTTTTAACACAGAGCACAGAGTGCAAACCCGACCAGCCACACACATAAATCTCTCTCTTTTTTTTTTTTTTTTTTTTTTTTTTTAACATACGATTTTAAGCCTGAAATACCCAGTTAGTACTGGGAGCACCCTCCCAATTTTTGTCCAATTTTTGGACTCCGGTTAAGCCTGGTTCCCAGAAGATTATCCTCAAGGATTCCTTGGGGACTAGCTTTTTTACTTCATTATTGCTGCCACATACCCACTCTCTGATCCTCAGCCTGACATTTTAGTTAACCTTAAACGTTCACCTGAATCTTACCCCTTCTGGCTCACAGGTTCTTGCCAGAAAGGGTCCTCCATTCCTAGGCAGTCATTCTGATGCTCACCTGGCTCCCAGACTCTCTCTTGCATGTCTCTGGATTGCACATGCACAATTTACATGACTGCAATGGCCGATTCTCTTTACTCTTTTCACTTCTCTGGACAGTTTTGAACTCTAACTTCTGCTTCACCAAGTCTCTCCTTCTCTGATCGTTCAACACACCAGGAGGTGACCCACTTTCCAGATCCGAGACCACCAAAGTCCAGTGGGTCGCTTATGCCCGGTCTCAGAGAGAGAGAGAGAGAGAGAGAGCTCTCCCCCCATGTGGGCTTCAAAATCCTGGAGGAAGCCCATAAGCTATGTGGGCCAAGACCACAGACTCCAATAATCAAGGAGATTTATCAAGGTAAAAGCAGAAAGGAGTTAGTTTTATTACCTCCCCAGAAAGGATGTCTCCCTCCCAACAAGCAGCCAGGCAAGGAGAGGGGAGCTACAGGAGGAGAGCACCCAAGTCATAGATAGACCCCACCCAAGGCAGACAGCCCCCCCCCACCACCACCACCATTGGACTCCACCACTCCCAGTGACCTGGAAGGCAGGCTCACAAATCTAAATGGGAGAGCTATCCCAGATATAAAGTATAAGCAAAATTCAGCCACTTCTGCCACTACATCTATCTCATAAAAAAAGCATTCACAACTTTTGCTGATGTGGCAAAGTCTTGGGAAAACCCTCAAGGTGGGGGACTTCCTGGAGCTCCAATTTCTTCTAAGTCAGACCATTTTTGGCAAATGAAACTGAGGGTTTTTTTTTTTAAACACATTTACCCTAGGGCCTCTGAGAAGTAGTCCCTCATCACGCTCAATTGGCACCAAGAGGGAGTGCGGGGCTTGGCCGGCCTGTAAATAGCGGGTGGGGGCCCGCTGCTCAGCCAGGAGTTGGCGCTAGCAACAGTGGAAAGTTCTCTTTTTGCTCAGCAGAGGACTCCTGCTCTGCTTTTTCCCCATCCATCCGTCTCCCTCTCCCGTTTTCATTTCCCGACTTTTTTATTCCCCTTTTTCTCCTAGACCACTTCTTACCCCGCTCCCCCTCCCCCCCATCTATACATTATGTACAAAACTTATACTATGTTTTTCACTTGGGAAACTGTTTCCCGTGGAAGATTTGCCATAAAAAGAAAAGATTGGAAAGCGGGAAAGTGAGGTGTCCAGCCTGACACTGTGGGAACTGCTGTTAGAATCTCTTTGAGGCATGACCCCATGACAGAGGTCTTCCTGTGGTCAAAACCTTTGTCTTTCCCACTTTTCTCTCTGCGTGGAAAACCTGGAGTCCCTAAAGGGGGATGGAATAGCCTAGTTTCTTAAACAACCACCTGAACACTTGTGTCGATTGCATTAAGAGTTTGTAAAGAAAAAAATTTTGCCCTCAAAATTGGAATCCCTTTTGAATTTGGAGTTTCCTCCCTCTGGGGGCAAAATTCAAATTAAAAAACAGTCCAAGAAATGGAATAGCTTCGTAATGAAGTATTTCTACTTTTTTTACTTTGATATTTTCTGTACAACTCCCTGTTCTGCAATTTACCTCTGCTAACTACAGCTTTCTGTATTTTAAATTGCTTACCAAACTAAAAATATCTTAAATTGCAATGAGCATGTCTATACTGTAACCTCCTTCCATTAGTGTGTTTTATTGCTTTTGTCCACTTCATCCTAGTTAAGACTTACATTACCTTTCTTGAATTCTCAGGATATCATTGGTTGTCTTAAGTGTATATATGTGAGTGTGTGTGTTTTAAGCTTTTGTGAATTGTAAAAGAATACGTGAATTCACTCTTCAGAATTACCTAGAGGAAATATTCCCTCTAGAGAAAAGTATAATAGAGATCTGGGGGAAGTCTGCAGCAACTCATAATATCATATATCATATGTAGTTTTTTTTTTCTCCACATCAGTTTTACAATGAGGAAGATTATAAAATATGGTAAATCCTAAAACTTAAATTGTTTTTTCTCCAAGTTGTATTAGTTTATGAAAATGAATTTTTGAAATAATTTTATAAAACTTAAGAAAAATATATTTTAGGTTGACATTTATATAAGTTCATGATAGTTTTTCACTTCAGTTTTCTAATATATCCTATTCTAATATAATTTCTTTGCCTCTTCAACAGCCCAAAGCAAAAATGAATGTACAACATGGCAAATAAAGAAATATGTTTAAAAGAAATGTACATATTTAACCTACGCTATATTGCATGTGGTCTGCATGTGATTTGAGAAGCAGGGGAGGAGGTGAGTGGAAGGGAGAAAAATTCGGTAACACAAAAGTTTTACAAAAATGAATGTAGAAAGCTATATATGTATTTGGAAAAATAAAATACTATTTAAAAAATAAAACAAATGTATTCTTAAAAAATCAAAAAGAAAACAAGCCAACAAACCATCTGTTTGTATATGCCAATTTCACATTGCCTTTCACACTCATTGCCCTCTTTTCAAAAGAGAGGAAAAAATGGGGAGTTATTTTTCTTTCTTCCTGAGCCCAAGTTTGGTGATAATTATTTTTAAGGACTATTTTGTAATTTTGTAGGTTTAGTAAGATTGATTTTTGCCCTTTGAAGTTTTGGTATGCTGTAGATTCAGATTTTAATAACTTTTAATTTGATTTCATTGTCTTGCTTGAGCTTTCACGTTTACAAAAGATATCTAACCCTACAGTTATTTTCCTTTATTTCTAAAAAGGAAAATACAAAGATCCACTTGATTTAAAAAAAAAAAAAAGATATAGATAGAATAAGATGAATGTTTTCCCCCCCATTTTCCTGAAAGGCACCATACCATCACACTTGAACATTATATTTCTTGCCTGTATAATGCTCTCCTGGTTTTGCTCACTTCACTTTGCATCAGTTCATGGAATTCTTTATAGGTTTTTCTAAAAGCATCTTGCTTTTTTTTTTTTTTTTTGAGCACAGAAATATTGCATTACAATTATATATCACAACTTGTATATCCATTCCCAAATTGCTGAGGATCCTCTCAAATTCTTTGCCACCTCAAAGAGTTGCTATGAATATTTTTGCACAAATAGGTTCTTATCCTCTTTTTTATATCTCTTTGGGATATAGATCTAGATGTGAGACTGCTGGATAACACAGTACAATCATTTTTAGAGTCCTTTGACCATGGTTCCAAATTTGTTACTGGAATGTTTAGATCAGTTTCTAACTCCACCAACATTAAGAGCATGCAGGAGTCCTTGAACCATGATCCATGGACCACACCTAGAGGTTAATGAATCAAGGGATTCATTAACTGGGATAGGAGGGGGAGATATATCAACCCAACTTAATTTTTCAGTGAGGTAACAACTTTCTAAGAACCTCTGGTTTCAGTTTAGATAAATACATTTGGATGTGTAGGCCATTTATAGAAAATGAAGATTTTGATTAAGTAGCTAATACTGATTATCTAGTTTAATTATTCATTTATACCATGCCATACTGATATCCCATAATATAGTGGCTACAGAGACTTTTTAAAGTATCTCTACCTTGTATTATACAACCTTGATTTAAAAAAAAATGTTGAGAAAAGAAAGTTTCAGTGACAATTTAAAACTTATGAAACTATCATAGTAATTGGAAATATTTACAAATAATTAAGTTTGTTTATTTTAAGTTTTTGATTCATCGTATTTGGTGAACATTAATGTGCACATATTTGCTATGTAGGCAAGATGTCCCAAGTTATCTTTCCTTATTTAGTGTTTTATTGTGTAAATGAAACTCAGGATGTGAACTTTTTTCAGGGGTTTGTTTTTTTTTTTTTTTTCCATTTCACAAATTGTTTTGCAGAGAGTTATTTTCTGAATTCAGTTCATTTCTCTTTCATTTTCCAAACCCTCTTGCAAAGAGGTCTCATTTTCTGTTTATTTTTTCTTCTAGCTCTCTCTTTTAAGATCCTTTTAAATTTCTTCTAGGAGCCTTGTGTGATGGGAACCAATTTATATATCACCCCTTTGGGTCTTCATCTGGAGATTAATCTCAAGAGTTTTAAATCTGTTCATCTCTTTCGCCATAAAAACTATGGTCAGAGTTCTTTTTTCTTTTTTACTCTTTTTTAAAAGTTCAGATCTGCTTTTAGGACAAGGGAGATTTTGTCTAAGCTTTCTCTACAAGTAGCAGCAGCTATGCTGACTTCCTGTGCTGGGTGGGTGTGGCCAAGTCCTGTGAAATGCTATCATTTCAGGGTTCATGTTTTATTTACCTTTTGTGTTTGTGTTGGATGTTTTATAACT
The DNA here is from genome assembly GCF_016432865.1 of Antechinus flavipes. NCBI lineage: Eukaryota > Metazoa > Chordata > Mammalia > Dasyuromorphia > Dasyuridae > Antechinus > Antechinus flavipes. The sequence goes on from NC_067403.1 coordinate 244,084,810, forward strand.
TTTCTGATGATCTACTGGTTTGCAACCAGGGCAGAGTAGACAACACTGCTGTAGATTCTTCCCGGTGCATTCTCCAATGCACAGAGTTCATATCACCCTTGCTCTGTGTTGATACCTGCACTGGCATCTGTGCGCCGTCTGCTTGCACTTGGCCCACCTCGCTCTGTGCCTGATTGAAACAGACTTTTCTGGAGATCTTCAAAATTATCTTCTGCTGTTAATTTGTTACATGCCCAATATTTATTTATGGGTTTTTCACCAGTCCAGAGCTATTTCAGAGCCTGGATTTGCCAGTTAGTCTGAGGGTAGTGGGACAAGGTCAGAAAAAAACTATGTGTCTTCTTCATCTTGGCTCTGTCCCAGGATGTGAACTTTCCAAATAAACATGGATAGAGAAATATTGTGCCATTTGTCTAATTTCTAAAATTTTCATATGCCACGTTATTTAATCAAACATACTAAAAACCTACTTTACATAAGACCTTGTGCTGGTTACTGGGTATAGAAAGAAAAAATAATGGTCCCTGAACTTAAAGAGCTTAAAATTATGTAAATAAGAGCACAATGTGTACACAGATGAAAATAACAAAATAGTAGAGAACCCTACAAATTAAGGGGATAAAGAAAGGATATAGTACCTTAGTTTTTTAAGGAAAAGTAGAAAATATTTTATAAATTTAGTTTTATATCTTTTAGTCAATTAAAAATCTTTTCTCCTTCCTTCCCTCCTCCCACCAACTGAGAAAAGAAAATAAAGCCCTTCTCACACATATAGTAAAATAAAACAAATTTCCATATTTCCCTTCATGCGATTTTTGATTTCATTGCTACAGAGACTGGCAGTTGTATACACCATTGCTAGAAGGAATAGTGTTGTTACATATTTAAAGCATATATCCCGATAACCTCTAAATGGTTATACATAAACTAAGTATCAAAGATCATAAAAGAATTAGGAAAAACAAGGACTCCTGGCGAAGGGAGAGATCACAAAAGTAAGGCAAACAGGTTAATATATTACTTGTCACATAAGAAGATTCTAAGGATACATTGAAACTCGGGGTCTCCTGACACCTTGTCAGGAACTCTGCCTGCTGTTTCAGAGCTGTGATAGCTGATACCAAATAGGTAAGAAGAAGGGCAATTCCTCAACAAATAAATGGTCAAAGGATGCAAGTTAATTACATCTAGGAGATACTCAAAATGGCACGCTTAATGTTTTACCTCACACTCCTCAGGTTTTCAGAAAAATTACAATTGTTAAAGGCTCAGTGAGAAGACAAGCACTCCAATGAGCTTTTAATGGGGTTGTGACTTGTAACTGCTCTGAAAAAAACTATGTGGAGTTATATTAAAGTTGCTAAATTAAATTTACCCTTTCACCCTCAAAGAGGTGTAATAGACCAAAAAGTCCTATATGATACAAAAATATTTATGAAACTTATTATTGCTGCTCATCTGCTGTTGAGGATTATTTTATTACTTCCCTCTAGAATCTATATCGATCATCAGAAAGTGATTATCAAAATGATTTTTAATTGTTCCATGGAATTAACTTTTTAAAAAATGTAAATTCATTGTATCTTAAAGTGATTTTTAAATTCTAAAGTGATTTTTTTAAATGTTATTTTTCAAAGAAAAGTTACTCGCATTCTTTCAGGGACTTGACAATATGAAAATTGCAACAGCCAGAGCTGTGAATGCAGGGAAGCTGTGACAATTGTATAATTGTTAAAATATTCTTAATTCTGATTATAGGACCAAAAAAAGGCTTTGTATAATATACTTCAGGTCACCAACAAGTGAAATGGTGTACTATCTCTTGTCTTGATTTACCCTTTTTTTAAACCTCTGAATATTCATAGATATTCTATTTCCCCTGAACCTAAGCAAATTGTTTCTTTCAGAAAGATTTTCATTATCTCAGTCTTATCTTGCATTATGATTATGTATGTCTTATCCTCTGTTTATATTTGTAAGTTCCTTTAGGAATGATGTCATTTTTCATTTCACCATTCTTCACCCCTAGAATATTCTATTGCACAAGTTATACATCCATAATTACATTTCCTTGAATGGTGTTGAAGTGACTTTTGGAATCATTGTTTTAAAAGTTCTTCTATGGAATTTGCAACTTTTTTATTGTTATAGAAGCAAGTTGTGGATGGTGGTTAGATTCACAGACTAAAAACAGCCTATTTAACCTATAATGTGGCTGAGTGATGAATAGTATGAATACTTAAGAGCTGCCTCTTAATTTTCAGAACATAAGAACCATGCAGTCCAAGAATACATTTGAATGGGACTGACTGGATGAAGTATTTCTCAGTATTGTCCCATGATCCCTGTTTCCAGAACTGGGATCTCGGGGAGGGCATTTAATTTCTGGAGGAATGAACTTTGAACCTGGAGATACAGGAAGTTGCAGGAAGTGACATGACCTGTGGGAGGCAGCCAGCATTGGTGACCATTGGTCAAGGACGGTTATGTCCTTTGAATCTATCCAATGAGAAGGCTCGAGTCTTTTGCTTTTAAACCCTGGACAAGCCAGAAGCTGGTCAGATTTCCAGGAGGACATGGTGGTAGTTGGGATGGCTCCCAGGTGTGTCTGGGCCTCTTCCTGCAGAGAATAAATGCTTTCTCTTTGTACCTGATGATCTCTCTGATTAGTTAATTGGGAAGGGGGTTTTGCCCCCAACCTGTCCTCCATAGATTATGGGGGCTCGTCCAAGATCTGTGGTTTCCCAGAGAGATGCCTGGGATCCTGATTGAAGGTAGGTGCCAGGTTGGGTTCTCTGATCAACCTTGAGCTCAGACTCTCAGCCTTCCTCTCTGTGAAGAATGGGCCTAGGGAGATGACACACTCAGATACAAACAGAAGGCACACACGAGTCTTTGAAGATGAAACCCAGTTGAGAGAGTCAGATAACTTATGCATGTGTGATCCTAGAGCACTATCTTTTAATGTTCCCTTGAACTACCCTTGTGGACCCTTGGGATCATCAAGCCTTGGGTGATCCAGATTAAGGGGTGAAGGCCACATTAAGGAGTTCTGTTAATGGTACAGGATAGGGATCATCTTCAATGCTTGGCTATGAAGATAGGCAACTCCTTCTGACCCTGGTCTGCCAAGACACCCTGGGGGGGGGGGGAAGGGGAGGTCAACTGTGCTTTTGCTGGAGACCAGGGGTGAGACTGGAGGCTCTGAGAGAGGGCAGTCCGACTCAAATCGTCAGAACAAAAAGGAAAAAAAAGTGCACTTGGGTATTTCTGTTGTATGTGGGAAAGTGGGGAAGAGATTGTCTCTTCTTCCATGTGATTTTTGCCTCTGTGTGTCTTTGTGCAGAATGTCTTCATTCATGTTTGTTCTATGAGCTAGAATTTGTTAGGAAAGAAAAAAAAAAGGGGGGGGGTCTGACTTTTCTGAAGGCTCTAACTCTGGCCAAAGTTGGAGCTTCCATGGGGAATAATAGCCACATCTTTCCCTGTCATTCTTGTAATTCATTTCTTAATGATCAATGCATTTTCACACATAACTGTCAAAAAAGCAAATACTTAAATTGTGAAGACCTATTTTGAAGCTTATCCTCTAATTCAAAAAATTTATTTTTCCTTTATTAAGCAAATTGGTGTTTTGTTTCAAATTCTTAAAATGTACTTGAAAAAATCCAGTTATTTGACCATCACTAATTGTTCCAATAATGCTAAAAAAAGGAAATGAATCAAGTCTTAAGTATTCTAAAAAATTAAAAGGTTGTATTTTGATGTTAACATGAAGGAATAAGTTCTTTATCCATCAAATAACTATACCACCTTTATCATTTTTATGTAAATATAGACGTTGAATACAAAATATTAAAATAAGGTTTTAGTCAAAGTTAATTTTTTTTGCTTAAATCTTTTATTTTTTTCTAAGTACATGTCTTTACATTCAACATTCATTTTTAAAAAACGATTGGGTTCCAATGTTTTTTACTCCCTCTTTTATCCTAACATGATATAAGCTATGCATGGATAATCAGATTTAATGTATTTCCACATTAGTCGTATTGTGAAAGAAGAATCAGAACAAAAGAGAAAAACCATGAAAAACAAACAAAAAAAAATAGATGACAGTAAAAATTGTCTGCTTTGTTCTATATTCAGACTCCATAGTTTTTTCTCTGGATGTATATGGCAATTTCCATTTCAAGGTTTTTGGAATTGTCTTGGATCACTGTTATTACCAAGATTTACTTCTATCCTTGGTGATCATCACTGTGTACAATGTTTTACTTCTGCTCAGTTTATTTAGAATTTACTTTTGGGAAAGAAGGAACACTTGAAACTACTGGGGCCTCTTGAAACTTCTCATGATTACAACATTGGTATTTCTCCTTAGGGGTTTTACCCTTTATAAACCTCTATCACCTACTTGTTTGGAGATGCCCGATTTGGGTTTTTCCCCAGCAGTTGCCAGCTTCAATAAATTCTCCACTTAAAATTATACTGGTCTCTTTCTCACATCTGTATCTGGGAACAGCCACTTCATTGTCTTTGAAGCGTTTATGATTTACAAAAATATGAGCCTTTTATGTAGTCCAAAAATATTTGCTCTTTTCATATTTTAACCCCAAAACATACTTTCCAAAGTCCTTTCCCCCTATTATTTTCTTGCTTAAATTAGTTCATGAATATGAATTATATGTTAATGTAGTTTGCAGGAGCTTATGGAAGTCTTTGTAAAATTTATGTATTTCCTTATTCTCTGCAATATATGTTCATGATTAAAACTGACTTATCTTCATGACTTTTTTTTGCTAATACTCATCATGAACACAGAGAAGCATAATGACCAAATGTTTGATGCTTTGTAATTACACTGGGTATAGTCTATTTCTGAACAAATCTAAATTCAGTCAAAAAGTAATATTTTCACTTGAAGTTTTAAATAGATAAATTTCATCCCACAATCACATGCTGAAATAAATTATTTTGTTACTATTTAAAGCAAAGGAACATAAAGAAAAAAAGTGTTAAGAATTTCCAGAATTTGTTAAATGAGGGTTTTATTTTAATCACATTATTTACATTGAAAAATGTAAGCATTTATGTTTCACTTTCCACAGATTTCTGTTCATGATACCATTTTAATTTGGATAGGTGAAGGCAGTATATGGATTAATCTGTATTAAATTTTAAGTAATTAAAGTTACTACTCTATTACGTGTTTCTAAAATCAATTCTACACCTGATTTTGGAGAAAAATACAGCACACATGACATTAAAAAATAATTCCCCCATTACTAATTTCAACAAGTTTCACCACTTTTTAACCTTTAGACTTTTCTTTGCGAGAGAAGCTGACAATTTTTTTTCATCTTCCTCATTAGTGCCTGCCAAAAAGCAGTTATGTTGCAAGGGGATAAATTAAACATAGATCTAATACAAAAAGCATAGTTAGGAAAGAATTTATTTGGTATATCACCAGTTAATCCTATGGTCATCTTAAAAAAAGTAATGCTGAAGGAATATTTTTAGTCGAGTTTTGATATTACTCCTTTCTCTTGTTCATGGTATGACTAGCTTAATTTTGGCTGTTTCACATACATTAGTTTGTTACAAATGAATGTATGTATGTGGGTGCTTATGCATGTGTATGTCTTTCTGTGTATAGGTATTCAAATATGAATTTTCATAATAAAAATCATTCATTAGCTGACTCTTCTATGATTTAATTTATTGCAGAAAATTGCTATTCCATTTATGTTCTGTGATCCTTTCATACAGATTCTGCCATTCATGAAGAACAAATGCAAAAACTACATTTGTCATAATGTACAAGCAAAGAAGATGCAATGTATATAATAAAACAAAAACTAGCACCTTTTACATGTTGCGTCATTTGAACTTCATATTCCCTAATGCTATGTTTTCTATCAGCATCATCAAGTATTTGTAGTAATATGTAAATATGACTCCAAAGTCAACATATTTTATTTCGAATGTATGGCTTTTGCTTACAGGTTTTTACATAATACAGAAATAGAGCAGTCAGTAGTTTAAAACAGCAAACAGACTTATCTGTTGAGAAGCTATCTGAGGAGAACCAGAGGCATGAGATACTACCAAGTACCTTAGAAAAATTGTTTAGTTGAGGTGAACATTATTTTAAACTATAAAGTTCCCTTATATTGGAAAGCAAAAAGAGAAATGTTATGTAATTTTCATTTTCTAACATAGCATTTCTACTTTGCCATATATATATAAAGAAAAGGAACAAAGATTGGAAATGTGCTTCTTGTGAGTATAGATTTTTTTTTCCTTTTTCTACTTTTTTCCCCACCTGGCACATATTGAGTAAAATAAAAAATTCAGAGATTTTTTTCTATTTGATCATGACAGATACAAGGTACTTAACACTGTTCATATTTTGCTGAAGAATTATGTAAATATGCCACTATATTTGGGAGAATACATTTCTAATGAATTAGAATTCATTTCTCTTTACTAAGTACTTAGGGAATTGCAAAAGTTATTGACACTATCTGGTCCATCTTGCCAAGTTAAAAAGGTTTTAAGTGTGAACCAAGTGCTAGATTGCATTCTTGTCATTTGTCTGAAAAGATCATTAATCGGTTCTTGTATTTGAATGAGATATTCATGCACAGAAACCCCATAAAAATTATCCAGCAAGGAATAAGAAGTTGGTTACTATCAACAGTAATGGAAAGATTATTTTCACAAATGAAGTTCCTAATTTTTCAAATACTAATGTGAATCCATCTCAAGACATATGGAAAAGGCATTCACCTCACCTGTGCTGAACACAATTTTAACCTCTATCTTCATTAAGAGTGGGGGATGCTATAGTTGAGCCCCAAGTGTGCACGCATGGATGTGATTTTCTAAAAAGTGGTAAGAATACCATCCTATGACTGTAACCAGTAACCTTAATACCTAAAAAGAAATTTCAAAATGAGTCATAAAAGTGAGCATAGTTTGTGTCCACTTTGAGGAGACAATGTCACTTGGAGTCAGTATAAATCCAGTAAGAACAAGTCACTGACACCAAGTTCTGCCACTGACACTAACTGTCAACTTTAACTGTCACCAACTGCCACTGTCACTGTTCATTGCCCTTGAGAGTTACCTGATTGGTATTTCAGCAGTTTCCACAAATTTAGCATACCTGGATTTTAGCAAGCTTCTTTGGACTATCTTTTATCTTGTGGAACTGAGGAGATGTGGATTTGATGGGGGCATGTAATTACACGAATTCAGAATTCCTTGAATTAAAATGAAAAATCTGAATTAAATGGGATTAATTCATGAATGGAAGGTTTTGTCCTGTGAAGAATGCCCCAGTGCTCTGACTCATCAATTTATCATTTATAGTAATAACTTCTAAAAATGGAATGCTTCATCAAATTTGTGGATCACGTGAAGTTTTGGTGACAAAACTGATGCACAATGATGTTACAATCAGGAAGCAAAAATAGGGATAACTTTTAAGATGAGGCTTTTAACACATATGCCTGGAAAGTATTGTACTTGATTTAAAGCAATAAATTCTGCCTGTAGAAGGTAACAATGTAAGAAATTTAAGTTGGGTAGTTTTTTGGGTTTGTTTTTAAGATACTTTGTGGTTTTGTGTAGACTGAGCTCAGTTTGATCAGTTTGTGCTATGACCAAATAAGTTGAAAATATTTTAGGATACTTTATAAAAGAATCAAGGTCTTCATAAGGACAATATTTTCCATTCTGGTTAGACTCCATTTGGAGTAGTGTATTCAGTTTCAAGTGGTATTTGTTTTAAAATCTGGATCTGCCCATTTTACCAAGACTGGAAGTGTAGGAACTTTTTATTGACAGGATGGATTCTTTGGCTGTTCACAGCATTGCAGCTTTGATTTGCTCTTTTCTAATCTTAGGCACCCTCTGACCTAATCAGGCCTGGGAGTGTAAACCCCTGATGGCTTACCCCACTACAGCTCAGCACTGCCAAACCCAAGGGCTCCACAAGTGGCAGCTCTTCCCTTTCTGCTCCCATCCCATTCTTCAGCTAGGATTATGAGTGGATACTCCCAGTGCTAGGGCTAGGTTTTAGGAGCTGAAACTTTTTATGGATATGAGGCTCCATCCACCTTCTAATGAAATGAAAGACTAGGATAGAGGAGGAATATAATACTGAAGTTTAAAGAACTTATCCCCAGGAGGGCGGTCAAAGAGAGCGAGAAGTATTGAAATCTCAGCCACGGGCATCTGTTGAATGAATTGTAGCCGTTTAGTTTAGATGGAAGAGAAATTGTAGGAGGAATCAGGTCACCTCTGAGCGGCAACGCACTGACCCCCATGAAATGAAATCAGACTCTGAAGGTAGAAAAGTAAAAAAGGATTTATGAGGATCTCTGGAGGAAGTACAACTCTCAACAGACAAGGTGTCATCAATAGAGAACTGGGAAGTACATACAGCAGAGAGTGCTTTATATGGCCCTAGTGGAACTCCCCCACCCCCTTCTGACCTCTTCTCCTATTGGCTGGAATCAGACTGGAAATCTACCAGAGATTCAAACCTGCTCAGAGACTACAACCAGGAAGCTAAGGATACCAGCAATGACACTCTTTAGGAAATGCTGATACTGATTGTAAGAAAGCATTAGCTGTGGGAAAACCAGAAATGTCTTTGATCCAAAGGTCTCAGAATGTTGCACCTCTTCAAGGTGCAGTAATAGGCTCTGCGCTACATCAGGACTAATCTCTGTCTCAGAATTTTTCATATTCTAGTAAATGCTATAATTGTGGACAATTGGGACATGGGAGGAGCCCAAAAAGTTGGACTTCATCACAATTCAACAGATAAACCTTCGGTTTCTGAATGTCACTTTTGGGATGATAGGGAAGGTGCTCTGATATCTGGAAACCATTCCCCAGATCAGCTCCTGTCCTGTCAAACACTGGGACCAGCCCTTTAATTTATTCCCCCTCAAGAGGTGCCTGCAAACAATACCTTAACTCCCACTTACTGACAGTGCAGGAGTAAATACCCTGGGAAATGCTGACCTTGATTTGTTTTCTTTCATCATCACATCGAATTACTGACAAGATGGGAACATGCTCTCTCCCCTCTGGAGTCTCAAGCCTCTTCCTTTTGGTAGGCTAAATCTCATTTTAGGATGAAATTCACAGTCATTGCCAGGATTTGTGGTTGTGTCTGGAGTAGGTGATTCTGATTCTTTGGGGGAAATATGTATTCTTTACTATATCACTGCTCACCATGATATTTTAATAAAAAATAGGGGAAGAGGATAGCACAGCTATTAATAATACTTTATGAAAAGAAGGAAAAGAATACAAAAAATTGGAGTGGGGAAGGTTCGGAGAATACATGAAAAAAGGTGTTCTGGATACAGTCTATCAGTGATTCTAGACCAATTTTAAAATAGAAATGGGAAGAAAATAGAAATTGCATGATTATTAAAAATTGTTGAGGAGGATTACTAGGATAAGACTGTATTTGAATTTGGGAACATATGAAATAACAAAATTAGTCAAAATTTTAAGAGGATCAGCTCCAAGCAGATGGTATAAACAGATACTACTACTAAACAATTAGCCTCTCTCTCTCTCTCTCTCTCTCTCTCTCTCTCTCTCTCTCTCTCTATATATATATATATATATATATATATATATATATGTATGTATATACACACACACACACATACACACACACACACATATATACATATTCCATCTATTACTAAATGTTTACCATTTTTATCTACAATGCAGAATGAGTCATATGAAATTATTACTGCACTGTATAGTATTAAGTCCAAGCTAGCTTCCTGGAGGCCTCAGGATCAGCCAGAGTCAGGATAAGTAAAAGTCCTTGGTCTTTAGGGGGATGAGTGAAAGAAGCAGGCAAACCACCAGGAGTTTTGCCAAAGAACTCTTCTGGATTCTAGAGTCCAGAATCTCTATCTTTCTTCTCCTTGTCCTGCCCTCAAGTGAAATCTGGCTTCTCTCACTCCACCCTCTAATCCTAGCCTACAATTATCTTAACATCAAACACTAAGCCAGCACCAATGGTGAGAAGAGCCATTTATCCAAAATATATGCCAATAGAGTCATTGTCTCATATCGAATAGGTAATTAGCCTTATATGCTCGATTGTCTGATTCATAGTTTCAGACCTTTATAGTATGTTGTTCAAGAAATTCTTCATATTTTTTTAAGATAGGAAATATGCTGTTTATGTGGTTAATAATATAGAAACAGCTTCAGCCCTGGACCCCCTTGTTAGTTAAATGAGATTTCTTTAACATAGTAAATATTAATTTCACATTTCTTGTTGGAATCTTTACAAACTGCTAACTGATTAGAGTTGATCTGATCTTACAAGAAGATGTTTTGGGCCAGAACCTGAAACAAGGTACTAAGTAGAACTAATTAGTACAATGCTTGTGTTTACACTTTTACTCATCGGAGTTCACAAGTATGCCAGATTCACAAAGTAAACTTTGTAACTTTGGGAATTCACACCTCCCTTAAAGCTCTTTGGGCCAGAGAGCCCTATGGGAGAAAACCCATAATCCCTCTCTCTCGTATCCCACAATTCCTCCCTCTCGTATAAAAGAAACAGACAGAGGCTTTCGATCAGATTTCACTGGAATGACATGAAGAGTGGAGCTGGCTGGAGGCTGAAGAAAGCAGAAGCAGAGGCTGAAGGACAAAACCTTTGGATTTGGCGACATTCGGAGGGAGCTCTTGGAACCAAGCAGAGAGATAGACCTCTAAGCTAACCGGATTATATTGGAGATAATAAAAGATCTGAACTTTTATCATCTGGCTGTGTTTTGAGAAGAAAAGGCTCACCACAATTTCTCTTGTTTAAAAAATAGTGTATGTTTGCATGATATTAATAACTAAAGAGTTGTTTCCTTGAACAGTCCCATGTCATTTTTGTCCGTGTCTGTGTCTATGTCTCTGCACAAAATATCTGTGAGCTAGATTTTGTTATCTGGAAAGATTCCTTAAAATCCTTGCTTCCCTTCTTTAAAAAGAGAAAAAGCCTGACTTTTTTTTTTCTGTGGACCCAGGTTCTGGCCAACCTGGGGGCTACAGTAATAAAGTTAGCTAACTAAAATTACAGAACTGCAAAAATGGCATTTTAGCAGAATCTCTAGGTTTTGAGAGAAATGATTAAGAAATTTGGCAACTGGCCATTCTAACAACCAGTCATACAACAACAACTACTAGGAAAATAGCAACTTTTTCCTCTCCTTCTATTCCCAAATAGGAAAGTACCCCAGAAGGTATTAAGGGTAGACCCTCTCTACAACTCCGATCACTCAACATGCTCTATTCCCTGGAGTTCTGAGTGCCTATCAGTGCTAAAGATTGCTAACAAGATCCATTAAGCCCAAATCCCTTTGTTTGCTAACTCCTCTCATCTCAAGTCAGATTAAGAAAAGAGAATGCTAAAGAATGGTAGGGAAACTCAAATTCTGTGGCACCTTTAAAACTGTGAAAAGTAAGCAACAGCTGTGAGATCCTCACATAACCTTGCCCAAATATCTCCTGGCACCTGAAACTACCATCTAAGGGAGATCCTAATACCAGTCAATCCTGCCTTCAGCAGGTTCTGTCCAGCAACTTCCTGGAATAATCTGTGTGCCCCTGGCAGCACCCAGCAGGGCAGTGTGAGATGCGAAAGCCTTCAAATGCTGCTTTTGGTAAGTCCACCATTCTCTGTTTCAGTTGCAGAAATATATTTCCTTAGCATAAAACAAAGGCTATATGAATGAGAACTGCTTTGTTGGATACAATTGCTTCATATTTTATATCTTTATATGGGTTTATAGATGTGACCAACATATAACACCATTGTTGAGAAAAATGATTTGAGTGTGTGTGTGTGTGTGTGTGTGTGTGTGTGTGTGTGTATGTAAACTAAGTTAAGCAAATTCAACTAATTAACGCCTCCTCAGGACTAGGAGGATAATGTGTAGAGGAAAGAGAATCTTTTTCTCTTTCTTCCCTCTTCTCTCTATTCTTGACTGCCACAAAGATTCTTGGACTAAAGGTTGAGAGGAAGAAAAAAAAAATTACATATGTAATTTTTTTTTTTCCTGAGATAACATAGGTAAGAAGTGTTAACTGTGTGAGACCAAATTTGAACTCAGGTCCTCCTAACTTTAAGGCTAGTGCTCTATTCACCACACCACCTAGCTGCTCCAAGAAAGAAAATATTTGAGATATAATAGTGAAAGCTTAAAGGAGCTCTAATGAAAGTCCACTAAAGGTTATATGAATTGTAATCTTTTTGCACTAACTGTGTTTATGGAAGATTTAAGAGTGTAGAAAATTTAGGAAAACAAAAGCAGAAATTTTGGCAACAAATAGCCTGCTTTTGAATTATTTAGAGTCAGACTTTTGAGGGTCCAGTCACAAAAAACTGATAGTTTAAGGCTTTCTTGGCTCATAAAAGAGAAATGATTTGTGTCGATTGGAAAATATCCAAATGGCAGTTCAGTTTTTCTGGAACATTTAATTGGAAGTTAGGGAATATCATGAATTAAAGTTAAGTTAATTTAAAATATCTGATCTGTCTCAATTTAAAAAACATTTTTTTTCTTTCTAAAACAAAAGGAAACTTATTTAAGGGAATGGAAATTCTCCCTGAGAACTTCCTAAACTCAACAGTTTGGGAATGGAATAAATGTAACAATTAGAAAAAGGTCCTAATGCCGCTTTAAAATATTTTGTAAATCTTCAACAACAATACTTTATGATGATCAGTTCTGATGGATGCAGCTCTCTTCAACAATGAAATGATTCAAACCAGTTCCAATTGTTCAGTAATGAAGTGAATCAGCTACACCCAGAAAGAGAACTATGGGAAATGAGTGTGGACCACAACAGCATTTTCAATCTCTCTATTATTGTTTATATACATTTTTGTTTTCTTTCTTAAATTTTTTCACCTTTTTTTCTAGACTTGATCTAGATCTAGATCAAGATTTCTCTTGTGCAGCAAGATAACTATATTGTTATACAATATATTGCATACAATATAGATACATGTATTATATTGGATACCTGCCATCTAGGGGAGGGCCTGGGAGGAAGGAGGGGAAAAGTGAGAACAGAAGATTTTGCAAGGGTCAATGCTGAAAAATTACCCATGCATATGTTTTGTAAATAAAAAAGTTATGATAATAATAATAATAATAATTTGTAAATGTAATTTATTTTTACCTTTGCTAGAAAATTAAGAAGACATTTACAGTTAAGTCTATTTGGTTATTAGGAAAGATCTAAAATTATTAACTAAATTATTTGGAGTTATTGTCATCATGTTATACCTAGTACTGATAATTACTATGTGTGAAACGAGAGGGAGAAGTGAAAGCCCTATCAGTGCGCCTTCAAGTAAGAGGGTATGCAGCACCTTTTTCCTCATTCACAGTGGGGGGGGGGGGGAGAAGGAGAGGGAGAAGGGGAGAGGGGAGTATCAGACAATACAGTCCAAAAAACCACTAAGAATGGGAGGGGTGAGCAAAAGCAAACTCAGCCCTTTCCCTGGGGTCTCTGTTAAATCCTATTAATTTATAAGCTTTCCAGTTAAGCAAGGTCATCAGCCCTGAGAAATGAGCCTGTTTAGGATGTATAATTTCTAAACAAGGAATGTGTTTACTAAGAATCTATAAGTTGCTTTAATGATTAATCTTTTGTACCAGGATGAACTTAAACATATAAAACAAAATCTCCTATGTGTGAAAGACCTGGTAAACTCTTGAAAAGTAATTTACCTAGGACAGCTAGGTGGTGCAGTGCATAGAGCACCAGCCTTAAAGTCAGGAGAAGCTGAGTTCAAATCTAGCCTTGGACACTTAACACTTCCTAGCTATGTGATTCTGGGCAAGTCACTTAATCCCAATTACTTTGGGATCTAGCCTTAAACTGTGATTAGTAGAATTTACTATTATAGATAGAGTCTCTTGGGATTGTAACCGACATTCTTATGAGTTTTGAAGTCAGTAATTTGAGAGAAATACAATAAGTTTCTGAGAGAAATGTGATCCTGAACTGTTACAGTTGCAGGTCTGTATCTGGAAAAGAGTTGGGAAGAGATCCTTGGCTTCTACTCAAGGTGCCATCCAATCGGACTCAGTCCCCAAGTTGTGTAGCCTTGAAAAAGAACCTACCTGATTATTCCTGAGTTTGGCTATAAAGTGGAAATGTTATCATTGGGATAACAAATTGATTTAAAGATGCTTTATCCTGTCATGTGTCTGTTCCCACTCAGAGCCCTGAAGAACCAGTTTTGATGGTATTATAAATACCATCCCTGTATTTTCCTCCCATAACAAATTTCTATAAGCAGACCAAATGGTCAATAGGAGCCATGAGCACAATTCAAATTATATAATATCTTGTTGGTTTCAATCTGAAAATATATATTCATCATATCCTAAATAATTTGGTGAATGAGTATTTGGCCTAGTCATCTATCGGTTACTAGATGTTTATGTTTGTACGAAGTAAGATCTTTAAAGTTTTCCAAAATAATGTGAGAACAATTAACATGATTGATTATAAAACCTAATTTTTATTTTTTTGTTTATTGAGTCTAAAGCCGAAACATCTTTATCATTTGTATGTACTGTGTGCCCTGTGACACAAATATATCTCTATATAAAAAGTTGCTGGCCAATCTTCATTGGCCTCTATTCTATCTGAGATTATCCTAATCTCTATTTGTTAGATTTCTTTTTTATTCTAGATTTTACTCAGGTACAACTACATTGATCAGCTTCAGGGAGCTGAATCAACCATTGGATACTTCAACAAGTTCCAGCTTCCCACCCCATCCATAACTGGGACTCTACAGATGAATCAGCTCTATGGCCATTCTCAGGCATGAGTTTTAGGGAAGTAGTTTTAGAAAATGAGATCATTGCCCCTGATCCCAGAGAACTTTGGGCCTCATTGGTTTGGGAAAAAACTGGAATTGGGGGGTAAATGGACCCCAAATTATCTAGCATCTGGATAAGTCCCCTGTTACAATATATTTAGGACTTAGGATGGGACACATCTCAAATATGGGATTTCACAATGTTTCAAGTCCCACAGAATTATAATGTACAGGTGTGCTTAAAATATCCAAGGATGTTTCTAACTATGGATACCATTTTAAGAAATGGCATTGGAATCAAATCATGAATGTGCCAGGAGGTTATACTGTAAAATGTTACAATTGTGTTTTATCCCAATGTCTTACTTCTAATTCACTATCTAGGGTTCCCATTATTGGACAGGTCAGCAGGTGTTCATCAAGCTTGAGATAACATCAAAAGAAAATGAAAAATTTACAAAATTAAAAAATTAGTGGTCAAAGAGTATTCTTAGTTGAGCTTTGATGTTAGGTCTTTCTTTTCATCATAGCATGACTAGCCCCATTTAGGATTTGTTTCACATATTTCATATGTTTGTTACAAATGAATGAGTGTGTGTCTGTGCATGCACAAGTGAATGTGTATACATACACATTCAAATCACAAACTTTGCCTTAGAAAAATCATAATTCATTACCTAACTTGTCATATAAATTACCACATAAATTAGCTATTTTTGACAATTAGTATTTCATTTATGATCTGTCATCCTTTAACACAGATTGTGTCATTTGTGAATGCCGAATACAAAAACTAAAACATCTGTGATATTTTACTAACAAAGAAGATGCAATGTTTATAACTTAATAAATACTAGCTCATTTTTAGCAGTGCATCATTTAAACTTCATATTCCTTAATATTATGTATTCTATTCTATTAGTATAATCAAATATCATTTGTTGTAATGTGTAAATATTATGTGACTCCAATGTCACTATCTTTTTATTTAGCATGATTTTTATAGGTTTTCACATGATACAGTAAAAGAGTAGTCAATAATTTTTTTAAAAAATCAGAAAACAGACAGCTGTCTGAAGAGAGGCAGAGTTTTGACATACTACCAAGTCACATAGAGAAACTATTTAATGTGAGTGAACATTATATTAAACTATTTCCTTAAACTGAAAACCAAGAGAGAAATATTATGTAATTTTCATTTTCTAACCAAAACATTTGACATCAGAGAAAGTAAGTGGAAAAAGATTATATATCTACCTGGCCTCATATACTATTTTTTAAAGTATTGGCTCCTTGTGATTATGGATTTTTTTTTAATCTTTTGTGCTTCACCTGGCAATTAGTAGGTAACATACAAAGTTTTATAGATTGATTGATCTCTAAATGATTGAATACAAAAGTATTAGAGTAATTTGAAATTTGTCTTTAGATTACTGGCAATTAAGCATTAAGCAATATTGTTTTTATTTACATCTTAATCACATTGTTCCTATTATCATGCATTAAAATTTGCTCATTTTTAGATTCAAAAGACCAGTAAAAGGAGGACAACTTTATACCATCTGAGGTCTCGTTATTAACATATTTTTGTCAATCCAAAACAATGACTTTTGGATAAATGGGTTTTTACTTGATTGCATTTTAATGTGTCTGTTTTGTGTGAATATAATAAATATCTAGAAGGGATACATTTGGTTTGAAATGAAGAAATCATTTTTCTTGGTAACAGGATAAAAATTTATTATGATGTCTAAAGTAAGACATGTTCTTTTGTTCTCTCAAATGCATCTGAAATGCTCTGATAGTGTATACCATTTCTCCCAAAGCATGAGGCAGCTAGTATTAGAGTATGACTTGGGAGTAGCTGAGAGGTTTGATGCTTATTTATATCTTAATTGGCTGTGAATTTACTGAAAGTGGCCCATTTTAATGTTATGTTAGAATATTTGAAAGGATTAGTATAGTTTAAGAGAAGATAAGGTATTTTAGGCGATGCTAGAATAACTTTTAACTAGAGATATAAACTGATTCTTGAAATAAACTTACTTCTGATATACTTTTGATGCTATCATAAAATCCAGACCCAACTTACTGCCAGGCATAAAGTCAGACTTTTATCCCAGTGGCTTGAAATTTTTGTTTTACTTTGGTAGAAGTAGCTCAGAAAATGCCTTCATTTTTTTGCTATCTCTGTCCGCCTCAAACCTCAGCTTGTCTGAGTAGAGAATGTTATGTGAAAATGGAGATTAATGTAGTAAAATTGAATTAATCATGACTTGATTTCTCTTCTTCTTATATACATTTTTGGTGAAATTCCTGCTTTAGTAAGCTGGACAATTCCCAGGGACCATGAAGACTATGATTATGATTAAGTCATTAATTTTAAATTTTTTATTATTGTATATTGTTTTAGTTATACATATGTGTTAACTTTTTTTAAATGCACTTTTCCTTATGAATCATAGTGGGAGAGAAAAATCAGAACAAAAGGGAAAAACCATGAAAGTGAAAAAAAAAAACCCCAGAAAAAACAAGTGACCATAGAATTTATTGATTTACATTCATTGTTCATAGCTTTTTTTCTAGATGCATATGGCATTTTCTATTCAGATTTTATTGGAATTGCCTAAATCACCAAACCACTGAGAAGAATGAAGGCTTTCATTGTTGATCATCGCACAATCTTGCTGTTACTAGGTACAATGTATTCGTGGTTGGTTGTTTCACTCAGCGTCAGTTCTTGTCAGTCTTTCTAGGTTTTTCTAAAATCAGCTTGTTCATCATTTTTATAGAACAATAATATACGATTATTTCCATATATCACAATTTATTCAGCCATTCCCCAATTGATAGGCATTCCCAAATTTTTTCCTATCACAAAAAGAGCTGCTGCAAACATTTTTGCACATGTGAGTCCTTTTCCCTCTATTGTGATTTCCTGTCTTCACTAAGGTTTCAGTGTCATTCAGTAACTCCTCCAAATTCTGAGGTTCAAGATTTTATCAGGGCCTAAAGCATAACCGATCAGTACATTTTTGACTGGGTAAAGGAGAGCTGGGGATACTTTGAAGACAATTGGATAATTAGATAACAGATTCAAAAATCAGTATAAAAGGACAATGACTCCTCTAGATCCCTGACAAGAGACTGAGGCTCCTGCAGGCACTCGCAAGCCAGGCTAAGGCTGCACTGAGCTCTGATCATTGGGATGAGAATCAATCTGGATATCAATGCCAGTTCTAGACCTACTAATAATGGAGACACTCCCAGGTATTTACAATGACATCAAGCCATGTTTATACCACTGAGGGCAGTGGGATTGGGGAGTGGGGACTGTGGAGGGAAATGATTCTCACTACTCAAATTGTTGATAACATCAGGTTCCATTCTTGAGGACCAAATCCAGGGTAATTTCTATAACCAGATTTGTCCATCACAGAGGAGGGATTCTTCAGTCAGGACAATATATGAGTGCTGATAATACATTTTCCTTAGTTTTTGTCTCATTGATGCCAAATGGTTGTCTCCACATTGAGAGAACAAAATGTTCTTTAGTACAACTGTGGACTATCTCGAAATATTCATCAGGTTCAGAGGAAATGGATATATAAACTTTTTCTCAAGGTGCCCTAGTCAAAGACAAGGCTTTCAGGGCTTCACACCCTTCCCCAGACTTTCCTTTCAAGCCTTCATTCAGAACCTTCAAACCCTGTGTCTCCAAACTCATCTGGATTGACTACATACCTGCTTGATATCATCAACCAAAGGAGGAAACATTTCTTTTAGACAAAAGCCATTTGTGGAAGAAAAAGTAACTGTAGACGAGACACTTTTTTTTTTTTTTTAACAGGACTCAAGAGAAGAAAATTTTATTTATTTCTTCCTGGTGCTACATATATGTTCATTTTTAAAAACATATTTCCATATGAATCATGTTGGCAGAAAAAAAATCAGAACAAAAAGGAAAAACCATTAGAGAGAAAAAAAACTAGGAGAAAAAGGGGAAAAAACGTGAACATAGTATGTGTTGATTTATATTCAGTCTCCATAGTTTTCCCTCCACATGCCGATGGTGTTTTCTGTCCAGAGTTTATTGGGATGGCCTTAATTCACTGAATCACTAAGAAGAACCAAGACTTTCATCGTAGATCATAACACAATCTTACTGTTACTGTATTCTTGTTTCTGCTTGTTTAGCTCAGCATCAGTTTGCTTAAATCTTTTCAGGCTTTTCTAAAATCACTAATTGAAGGGTATCTACTCATTTTTGAATTCTTTGCCAACACAACAAGAGCTGCAACAAACATTGTTGTATATGTGGACATTGTTGTATATGTAGATTCTTTTCCCTCTTTTATGATTTCCTTGGGATATAGACCCAGTACTGGCACTGCTGGATCAAAGGTTTGCACAATTTTATTGCCTATTGGGCATAGTTTGAAATTGATGTACAGAATGGTTGCATCATTAACAACTCCACCAGAAATATGTTAGTGATACAGTTTTCTCACATCCCTTCTGATATTTATCATAAATGTTTCCTGTTATTTTAGCCAATCTGAGAAGTATGAGGTGGTACCTCAGAGCTGTTTTAATTAGCATTTCTCTACTCAATAGTGCATTTTTATTCATATGACTGTAAGTGGCTTTGATTGTATCATCTGAATATTCTGCTTATTTTCTTTCTATAGTTTAGAAATGAGGCTTTTATGAGAAACACTGAGTGTAAAAACTTTTCCCCCTTTGGAATTCCCTTTTAATATTTTTTGTGTTGTTTTTTATTTGTGCAAAACTTTTTAAAATTTAATCCAAGTTGTCCATTTTGCATGGTTCTCTAATACTTCTTTGGTCATAAATTCCTCCCTTCTCCAGAAACCAGACAGTTAAACTATCTCTTGCTTTCCTAATTTCTCATGGTATCATCCATTACAATCAAATCATATACCCATTTTGACCTCATTTTGATATGAGTGTAGGTGTATGCAAGGTTTATGCATTTTCCCAGTAATTTTTGTGAACTAGTGAGTTTTTATCACAGAAGCTGGAATTTTGGGAGTTTATCAAATACTACATTAGTATGGCCTCATGTATCTAACTTTTCCACTGATCCACCACTCTATATCTTGATAGTACTGAATGGTTTTGATGACTGTTATTTTATAATAGAGTTTTAAATCTGGTCATGCTAGACCATCAATCTTGATTTTGTTGTTGTTGTTGTTTTTGTTAATTCCCTTAATATTTTTGACCTTTTGTTATTACAGATGAATTTTGTTATTATTTTTTCTAGCTGTAGAACATAAATATTGGCAGTTTGATTAGCATGACACTGAACAAGTAAGTCCAATTTGGGTAGAATTGTCATTTTTTTATTATATTAGTGTGACCTAATGAGCCCATGAGCAATTAACATTTTTTCCAATTGTTTAAATCTGAATTTATTTGTACAAAAAATGTTTTGTGATTGCCTTCATATAGGTCCTTGGCTTGTCTTGGCAGGTAGACTTCCAAATAATTTATTTTGTCTACACTTATTGTAAATGGAATTTCTCTTGTTCCTCTTCCTGCTGAGCTTTCTTAGTAATATATAGACATGCTAGTGATTTGTATGGGTTTATTTTATAACCTGAAATTTTGTTAAAGTTGTTGTTTTAGATGATTCTCTAGGATTCTTTAAATAAACCATCATATCACCTGCAAAGAGTGCTATTTTTATCTCCTCATTGCTTGTTCTACTTCCTTTAATTTCTTTTTCTTTTCTTATGGCTAAAGTCAACATTTCTAGTACAAAATTGAATAATAGTGGTGACAATGAACATCCTTATTTTACCCCTGGTCTTATCAGGAATGCTTCTCCTCACTACAAATAATGCTTGCTGGTGATTTTAGATAGATGCTGCTTATGATTTTAAAGAAAACCCTATTCTTCCCTACCTACTCTAGTGTTTTTAATAGGAATGGATGCTGTATTTTATCAATAGCTCTTTTCTGCATCTATTGAGACTATAATGTGATTTCTCTTAGTTTTGTTATTGATATGGTCAATTATGGTGATAGTTTTCATGATATTGAAATAACCCTGCATTTCTGGTATAAATCTCACTTGGTCATGATGTTTTAGTCTGCTGAGGAGTTCTTCTAATCTTTTTTTGCTATTATTTTAGTTATACTTTTTGCATTGCTATTCATCAGGGAACTGGTCTGTATTTTTCTTTTTCTATGTTGATTCTTCCTGTTTGAGGTATCAGTACTATATTTGTGTTACAGAAGGTTTTTGGCAGAACTCCTTGTCTTATTTTTTAAAATAATTTAGATAGGATTAGAATTCATTGTTCTTTAAATATTTGGTAGAGGGGCAGCTAGTTGATGTAGTGAATGGAGTACCACTCCTGAAGTAAGAAGGACCTGAGTTCAAATATGGCCTCAGAAACTTAATACTTTCTAGTTGTGTAACTCTGAGCAAGTCACTTTACCCCAATTGCCTCAGCAAAAAAGAAAGAAAGAAAAAAATAAATAGTTAGTAGAATTCACTTGTAAATTGATCTGGACCCAGAGGTTTTTTCCTAGGGACTTCAGTGATGGCTTGTTCAATTTCTTTTTTCTAGAATGTGACTATTTAAGTAATTTAATTGCTTTTCTGTTAATTTGGGCAGTTGATATTTTTGTAGACATTTATTCATTTCAATTACATTGTCAAATATTTTGGCATACAATTGGGTAAAATAGCTCCTAATTATTGCTTGAATTTCTTCTTCACTGGTGGTAAGTTTGTCCTTTTCATTTTTGATACTGGTAATTTGGATTTTTCTTTGCTTTTTAACTCAAATTAGCCAAATATTTATGCATTTGGTTTGTTTTTCATAAAACCAACTCTTAGTTTTATTAAGTAGTTTAATAGTTTTCTTAGTTTTATTTTTATTCAGAATTTCTATGTTGGTATTTAATTTTTGATTTTTTGTTTGTTCTTTTTAATAGCTTTTTTAGTTGCATGCCTGATGCACTGATCTCCTCTTTCTCTATTTTACTGATATACCTATGGAGAGATTTCCCCTAAGAACTGCTTTGGCAGCATCCCATAAGTTTTTGTATGCTGTCTCATTATTGTCATTCTTTTGGATTAAATTATTGGCTGATTCTATGGCTAGTTTTTTCACCTACTCATTCTTTAGAATTAGATTACTTAATTTTCAATTGGGTTTAATTCTATACTTCCCTGGCCTTTTATTGAATAAAATTTTTATTGTATCATGGTCTGTAAAGAAAACATGTGTATTTCTTTTAGTCCCTATTTAATTTTCTCCAGAGGACTATCACATTTAAGTTTCTTAATGCTCTATTAACCTTCTTGGTTTCTTTCTTGTTTATTTTTGAGGTTAGATTTATCTAATTCCAAGAAGTGGTTATTAAGATCCCCCTACAATAGTTTTGCTATCTGTTTTTTTGGCTTGTTTTCTTCTCTAAGAATTTGGATGCTCTACCACTTGGTACATATGCATTTAATGTTGATAGTCTCTTGTACTTTTTAACAAAATATGGCTTCTTTTCTTTTCTGTTTTAATTAGATCCATTTTTACTTTTGCATTATCTGAGAACAGAGTTGTTACCCCTGCTTTTTTTGTGCCTTCCCTGAGGCATCAAAAGCTTGTCACCAGCCTTTTAGCCTTACTTTGTATATATTTCTCTATTTTAAATGTATTTCTTGTGAACAACATATTGTAGGATTTTGTTTTTTAATCCACTCTGCTATTTGTTTCCATTTTATGGGAGAGTTCATCCCATTCACATTCACACTTATTGTTATCAGCTATATATTTCCCTCATCCCATTTTCTCCCCCATATATATTTTATTCCCTCTTTCCATCTTGTTCTTTTTTAGTAGTGTTTTGTTTCTAACCCACTCTACCTTCAACATGGTTCCCTTCTATCACCCTTTCTTCCTTCTCTTACCCCTCTGTTTTAAGGTTTCTGCCCTTTCTTCTATCCACCTTTTCCTTTTCTTTATTATTTCTCCTCCTGCTCCCTTCTAGGGTAAGATAAATTTTTATGCCCAAATGAATGAATATATTATTTCCTCTTTGAGCTAAAACTGAGGAGATTAAGCTACAAACAATGTTCATACACCTCCCTTCTCTCCTTCTATTGCAATAGGTCTTTTGTGCTTCGTCATATGATCCAATCTTGTCCAGTTTACCTCTCTTTTTTGCTTCTTCCAGGACAACACTGCCCCCCCTTTTTATCTCTTACTGTCTTCTTCTTTAATATTATCTCATCAGAGTCAATTTATATCTATACACTTTGGCTACATAGGCCTCCTCTAACTATCCTCTTAAGTATTCCAATATCATCTTCCTATGTAGGAAGTATAATGTTTAATCTTTCAATCTTGGGTCTGGTATTTGTAGATCAAATTTACTGTTTGGTTCTGGTCTTTTCAATAAAAATGATTGAAAGTGTCCTACTTCATTGAAGACCCATCTCCTCCTCTGAAAGATGATTCTCATTCTAGCTAGGTAATTGATTCTTGGCTATAATTCAAGGTCCTTTGCTTTATGGAATATGATATTACAAGGTTATTGGTCTTTAGTGTAGAAGCCGTCAAATTCCGGTATAAATAGAAAACAAATTTCTATTTATAATTCTGAAGTTTTGTGATGACATTTGTGGTGAGTTTTTCTTTCTGTATCTCTTTCAGGAAATGTTAATGGATTCTTTCAATGACTATTTTCCCCCCTGATTCTAGTATATCAGAGCAATATGATTTGATGACGTCTTGAAGACTGCAATCCAGTCTCTTTTCAGGCCCTGGCCTTCAGGTAGTCTAAGAATTTTCAAATTGTCTCTAGGGTCTGTTCTCTAGCTCAATTGTTTTTTTCTAATGAGATATTTTACATTTTCTTCCACATTTTTGATTTTTTTTTTTTTTTTTTAGTTTGTGATTCATGATGTCTCATGGAGTTATTAACTTCCATTTACCAGGTTCTAGTTTTAAATGTAAAATTTTCTTCAATTAGCTTTTCTAGCTCCTTTTCCAATTGATTTCGTCTACTTTTTTGAATTGGACAACTTGTATTTTTTAAGGGATTATTTTTATTTTCCAAGCTGTTAACTCTCTCTTACATGCCTCTAATTTATTTTGCCAATTTGTCTTCTACCTCTCATTTCATTTTTGAAAATCCTTTGTGAGCACTTTCATGAAGGCTCTTTGGCCTTGAGATCAATTCATAATTCACTTTTTGGTTTTACATATGGGTATTTTGTTCTGTCCTGAGTGGGTGTTTTGGTTTTCCCTGTCACCATTTTAGATCTGTACGGTTATGGTTCTTTTCTGTTTCTTGCTTATTTTCTTTCTATCTGTTTTCTATTATGTGACTTTTTAAAAATAACTTTTTATTTTCAAAATAGATACAAAGATAGTTTTCATCCTTTCTAAAACTGTGTTCCAAATTTTTCCCTCTGTTGTGCACATCTGCATTCCCTGGACAGCAAGTAATCCAATTTGAGTTAAACATGTGCAATTCTTCTATACAAATAGC
The DNA here is from genome assembly GCF_016432865.1 of Antechinus flavipes. Taxonomy (NCBI): domain Eukaryota; kingdom Metazoa; phylum Chordata; class Mammalia; order Dasyuromorphia; family Dasyuridae; genus Antechinus; species Antechinus flavipes. Next base: position 244,109,246 of record NC_067403.1, read on the forward strand.
CACATTTATGATGCTGCACAAGAAAAATTATATCAAAAAGGGAAAAAATGAGAAAGAAAAAAAGCAAGCAACCAACCAACACCAAAAAAGGTGAAAATAGTATGATGTGGTCTACATTCAGTTCCCACAGTCCTCTTTCTGCATGAAAATGACACTCTCCATCACAAGTCTATTGAAATTGGCCTGAATCACATTGTCCATTAGAATTAGTCATCACATAATTTTGTTGTTGTGCGGTATGTTCTCATTTAGCATTAGTTCATGTAAGTCTCTCCAGACCTTTCTGAAATCATGCTGCTGATCATTTCGTACAGAACAATAATATCCCATAATATTCACATTCCATAACTTATTTAGCCATTTGCCAAGTGACAGGGATCCACTCAATTTCTAATTCCTTGACACTACAAAAAGGGCTGCCCAAACATTTTTGCATATGCATATTTTGCATTTTTGCATTATGCATATCCTTTCCCTTTTTTATATTCTCTTTAGGATACAATCTAAAGACACTGCTGGATCCAAGAATATGTACACTTTGATAGCCCAGTGGGTATAGTTCCAAATTGCTCTCCACAAGTGCTGAACCAGTTTACAACTCCACCACCAATGTATTCGTGTCTCCCACTTCCACTCCAACATTTATCAGTATCTGTCCTGTCATCTTAGCCCACATGAGATGTATGTCTACTGAGTTGTCTCAATTTGCATTTCTCTAATCAAAACATGATTTAAAGCATTTTTTCATGTGACAAAAAGTGGTTTTAATTTCTTTGCCTGAAAATTGTTTATTCATATCCTTTAACCATTTATCAATTGGAGATTGGCTTGTATTCCAAAAAAATTGAGTCAATTCTCTCTATAGTTTAGAAATGAGCTTTTATCAGAACCTTTGGATATAAAAATTTTCCACAGGTTTCTGTTTCCCTCCCAATCTTGGCTGCCTTGCTCTTATTTCTACAAAAGCTTTTTAATTAAACATAATATGTAATCAACAGTGATGTGTTTTATTAAGAGCATCCCATTAGATCCCCTGCATGAAGCCTCTTTACCTGGGGGCCTCCCTCTCCCATATCTTCCCCTACCCAGTTGAGAGTTTTCCTGAACTCCTTCCATTGGAAATTTGTTACCCTCCAAATATTTGTGAGTTATGTCTCTCCAAAACCTGTTCAGCGTCTCGATCTTGTGGTGATTATGAGGGAAGCCAGGAAAAGCTCAGGTAAAGAACTCTTCTTTACTACTTCCCACCATCTTGGCTCTGCCCTTATTTTGTGACTTAAAGTCTAGCTCTCACCAAGTTTCTTGTACAGCTCTGAGCCTTGGTTGTGAGCACAGGAGACCTTATGTTTTTTGACTTGCTCACTGAATTGTAGATAGCCAGACCTAGTTGCCCCTTGTTGCCTGGTTTCCTGGGTTGCCAGTACCTCTTCCATACTCATACTGGAGTCTGCCTGACTGATCTGTTCTGTTAGGTTTTTATGAACTAGGACCCAGGGTCTGTGAGTCCCACTGTCTGAGCTGAGCTGAGCACCCCTTTCACCCCATTGAGATGGATCTTTCTTGAAGTCCTTCAAGCCTATCTTGAGCCAGAAAATAGTTTCATTCTGTCTCTTTGTAGGCTCTGCCATTCGAGACTCTGTTGAGAGGCTTAGTTTCATGGGATTTTGAGGGAAACTCGAACACTTGAGCAACTTCCTCACTTCATGCCAACAACTTGGCCCTGCCCCCAAAACTCCTAACTACAAGTCTTAAGTATCTCCCCAGTAGTTATACAGTTACACTGACATCCATGATTGCTCTTGGAGCAGCTTACCTTTCAGACTATACAGATGTTTTCTCTAACTTCATTTCCAGTACAGGTGATTCATGCAATAATAATTCCTTTATTTTGAGTTTATATAGGTCAAATTGCTCAGTTTACAAATGAGAAAACTGAGGCAGTTAGAAAATTAATGGCAGGGATGAAAACAAAATTCTGGCCTATGTTAGTCACTATACAGAGAGTTGAAATCTTACAGAGTATACAAAATAAAACAAAGGAAAAAGGCAAATATAACACTGTTTCTGATGATATTCCATTTATTTCAAGCCTTTCTTTGAATGAGTACTTCTTTCAAGTAAGCACAAGGATGAATAAAACTAATCTTACCATCAAGGAACTAATAATTTAGTTATTTAGAAATCAACAAAGAAATGAATTTGCTTCATGAACACAAGCAAATGTGCAGGCAAAGGTCAAATCTCAATCGAATAAAAATCACTGTATGATTACAAACATTTTTCCAAATCCAATAGAGAGTTCATTTTCTCGATATAAGCAGCTCTCTGGAAACAATCCTTTGGAACAATTTGGTTTTTTCTTTATTTCTTGCCACTAATTTTTTATTTATTTTTACTTTTTCTGTCAATAGTAATTTTTCAAATATGTGGAAAAATAATTTTCAACATTCCTTTTTATAAAATTTTGCATTCTAAATTTTTCTCCCTCCTTCCCATATATCTCATCCCCAAGATAGTGAGCAATCAGATATATATTAAATATGTGCAATCATTTTTAACATATTTCCATATTTGTCATACCGGGAAGGAAAAATCTGACCAAAAGAGAGAAATGATCCATGAGAAAGAAAAGCAAACATATAAAAAGGTGAAAATTTTATAGTTTGATCCAAATTTAGGATCCATTGTTTTCTCTCCAGATGCAAGAAGCATTTTCTATTGGAATTGCCTTGAATTACCTCATTTTGAAAAGAGCCACTTAATTCATCACATAATCTTGTGGTTATGTGTAAAGGCTACTGCTTGGAAATCATCAGACTCCATCCATGTCAGAGATAAGAAAGAAAAATCAGGAAAGACTTGACAGGCTTTTGACTGCATATTCTTAAGGGCAGTAATTTGCCAGAAGTTGGTTTCAGTGTATACTCTCAGGAACTGTCAGTGTAAAGGTGGTCATAGAAACAAAATAGATAGTTCTGATATTCAATACTGGATTAGTCCATTTACTTAGTCCTTTCTACAGAGTTGGAATGGAACATAAGAGGTCAGTATTTAAAAAAAAAAAAAAAAAAAAAAGGTCTTTTTAAGCTATGTTACCTTTACTATTGGCAAGAATTTTTGATTATTTGATATTTGATTATCTTTGATTAACTGACATTCTAGATTGTGTAAATCAACATGAGAAGACTAATACTTCCTTCCAAAAATGGTGTTTTCAGGTAACTGAATTACAGCTTCAGTTCCTTCCCACAATGTCATAGAATATTTAGGGAGGGAAAGCAAGAAAAATAACAGATAGGGAAATTATCAATATTGTCAGTATATAGATGAGGAGGAGACAAAAATATCAGTTTGAATGATTTATTCAAAGTATATTTAATGACCTACCTTATAAAATTCCCAACTCCCTGAAAATATTTTTCTTACAGAACAATAATATTCCATAATATTTATATACTACAATTTATTTAGCCATTCTCCAATTGATGGACATCCACTCTGTTTCCAGTTTCTGGCCACTACGAAGAGGGCTGTCACAAACATTCTTGCACATACAGGTCCCTTTTCTTTAAAATCTCTTTGCGATATAAGCAGAACTGAAAATCTTTAAAAGTGAATGTTGAAATCTGGCTTTACATAAAACTAGAAAATATAAATACAAATTGCTCTTAAGAAAAAAAATTAGTCCAACCAAATTAAAACAAAAAATAATACAAGAAAGTATGAAATAGTCCATTTCGAAAATAACTGATGTGGAACAAATTCCAGAAAACCTTATATAAAAATTATTGGATTATCTGAAAACTAAAGGCAATGAAATACAGGAATCTAAAGTCTTAAGGTAGCTTTAAATTTTAGTAGTTTTAGTAGAACTGAGACTTTTGGGAGCACCTTATATTTTGACAACTTTGATGTTATTCATCATAATAGATCTCTAATCTAAATTTTTGAACTTGGGTGTCATTCTATAGGAATGTGGGAAGAAAATATAACTACCTTTTTTTGTGATTTAATAAAAGAAATTAAGTTTTATTAGCACAAATATACAAAGAAATGCAGAGATGCCCCCACACACACTAAGTTGTCATTGACACCTTCTCAGGACCTGAAATGTTTATCAGTCAAATGTCATAGGCAATATTTAAGCTGTCTCAAGGCAAGAGTGGAACTGACATTTTTATTATATTGCCTTTATGTTCATTTTGTAATATCAAGATTAATAAATTCAGTTGTCTTTACATGAATTTCAATGTTATAACACTTTCCTACTTCTAGTGTCTATTCTTTATCCACATTTTTATTTAAGTAGAACTATGAAATAGAACATGGATATAGCAACCCAGAAAGGAGGACATTTTTTCACCAACATAGATTGCTAAGTGCTCTGAATGATATTTTTTTCCCAGACTATATGAAAGGCAGAGTAATATATAGCATATTTTGCATGGCATGATTACAGGTTCTACAATAGTATAAAAACTTTAAAAAAAATTTCTTTTTAAAAGTTCCAATACTAATAGTTTGTGAAAACTAATCTAATTGATAAATTTACATTTATCGATATTGAAAGTTATATAGATTATATATGACTTATCAAATTGTAATGTTTGACAGTCTCTTTTTTAATGACTTAACTATAAAGACTTGTATTTTTCATAAAAATGAAGTTATTCATAAAATCATTGGCAAAGACAGAATGAGGTATGGGCAGGTAACAGAAATATTTTTGCTCATTGAACCGAGTTTCCAGAAACAAGTTGTTGAATTATACATGCCTATTGATAAATTTCCTTTATCTTATCTGCAAACCTAGAAAACAAAAATAAGAGGTGGAGGTTAACAATAATGATTGTTCAAAAGTCAAGTCATTCAAAATTATATATATATATATATATATTATATATATATATATATATATATATATATATATATAATTTGTGTGTGTGCACACATGTAAAGATTTTTTCCTGTAACTATTGATTTTTGAAAATTCTAAGATTTTGCTCTTCTTTTGTAAAGGAAATTAATTCTGCTGGCATACGTGATCCTGCCACACTCCATTAGAGCTTGAGGGGAGGTTATTTAATGGATCCTCAATGTTTCTTGGACAGAAGGCAGTCTGTTAGATTGTTCAGAGAAATATTACAATATTAAAGGAAAAAGCTAACCTCCATATCCTTTTTTTTTCCTAATGTAATGGTTCCCAGTCAATCATCTCCCACATGCCAACCCACTATTTCGTAATCCAAAGACATTTCTCATGTTTGATTCTTTGGGGAACAAAATGAGGGAAGGTAGAATTCCTGACTCTTCAAAAATACTTTCTATATGATCTTGAGCAATTCCCTTGACTTCTCTGAGACCTTTTTTTTGCTATCTGTAAATTAAGTGGACTACATCATCTCTCATTTGCTTGCAACTCAATTTATCTTTTATTCTATATATAAGAATGGCATTTTGAATTTCCTTTAAGTATTGTGTGTAAAGTATAAATACCTACTGTAATGGCATATTCCTGAATTGTGCTAAGTATGGCAAGGAAAAATACATTGGTAAAATTAATGACAGATTAGAATCATGGCATATCAAAAGTGGACACAACTTTAGTAGTTAGTAAGCAAACCAAAAGGCACACGGGAATTCCCTGTCAAACATATGAAGTAATCTAATCTTTGCCAAGCATTTCACATTAATCCTGTGGAAGCTGCCAAATCTTGTATTCTGGAATTTGGTTGTAATATTCCTGGGACTTTTCACTTTTCATTTGGGGATCTTTCAGGAAGTTAATTGGTAGATTCTTTCAATTTCTATTTTAATCTCTAGTTTGAGGATAACAGGGCATTTTTGCTTGACAATTTCTTGAAAGATGTCTAGGCAGGTTTTTTGATTATGTTTTGAGACAATCCAATAATTTTTAAATCATCTCTCCTGGATCAGTTTTTTCCAAGTCAGTATTTTTTTTCTAATATATTTCCTAATTTCTTCCATTTTCTTTTCATTCTTTTCATTTTGCTTTCTTCTTAGATTTCTCATAAAGTCATGAGATTCCACTTACTTGACCCTAATTTTTAAGCAACTATTTTCAATTAGCTTTTATGCCTCCTTTTCCATTTGGCCATTTTTCCTTTGGAATGTATCATTTTCTTCACTGTTTTCTTTTCCATTTGGACTGGTTGGTTTGTTAAGGTGTTTCTTCAGTATTTTTGTTCTCCTCTATTCAAGCTGTTGACTCATTTTACATGATTTTCTTGCATCATTTTTACAGCTTTTCCCAATTTTTCTTTTAGCTCTTAATTTTTTAAATCCTTTCTGAGCTTTTGCATGACCTGAAACTAATTTTGCTTTTCTTGGAAGCTTTGGGTATAGAATCTTCAACAGTGGTGACAAAGATTAAAAAAAAAAAAACTCAGTTTTTATCGTTGTCCACCAAAGTATCATTCCATGGTCACAATTTTCAGATTTTTTCTCATTTTTGCAACTGATTTGAGTTTTTACTCTTTGTTCAAGTAGGGATCTGCTACCAATATGTAGCAGGCACTCCGTTCTCAAACTTCAGGAATTTTATGCAACTTTTTCAAAGATACTTCTAAGGTTCTCTAAATTTTCTGTTCTTCCACAAGGTATAAATGAGGGAAAGATGTGTTTACTATTCTCCTGGCCTGTGAGTTACCTGGAGCATTCTTTTCAGGTGCTGCAAAACTTTGAGGATAGTTGTGTCTCTGCTGTGGTCACAAGATCTGGTATACTAGTGTTCCTCCTTGCCCAAGAACTGCCACCAATGACTGTGACCCAGAATCAAGTATGGGAGCTGGGAATAGTGTGAATATAATTTGATTTTATTATGCTATGAAAAAGAAACTAGAAAGGGATTGTACTAAAAAAAAGGAGAAAAATGAGGTAAAATAAGGCAAATTATATCTTAGGAAGAGGCAAAGAAAACCTATTATAATTGGGGGAAAGAAGGGAGGAAGATAGGCATTGGGTGACTCTTAATTTCAATAGATTTAGCTCAAAGAGAATATCAGCAATATTTGATTTCACAGAAAACCTTTAGAGGAAAGTGGGAGAGGAAAGGGGGAAAAAAGGGGGAAGGATAATAGAAGGGAAAACAGTAGTAGTAGGGGAAATATGTAAGAAAGGAGGAGCTCTAAAGGGGGAGGGCTGTTTGAGAGGTGTGGTGATCAGAAGCAAAATACTTGGAAGGGGGAAAAAGAAAAGCATAGCACGGTAAAGAAGATGGTAGGAAAAATAGAATTAGTTATTTTAACTATGAATATGAATGGGATGAACTCTGCCATAAACACAAGTGGATAGCAGAACTGGATTAAAAAACTAGAACCAAAAAAATGTTTACAAGGAACACATTTAAAGCAGATATATACAGAGTGAAGGTAAAGGGATATATACAGAGTGAAGGTAAAGGGATGGAGCACAATTTATTTTGCCTTCAGGTGAAGTTAAAAAAGCAGGAGTAGAGATCCTAACCTCAAATCAAGCAAAAGCAAAGATAGATCTAATTAAAAGAGATAAGGAAAGTATATTTCTTGTTAAAGGGGTACTATAGATAATGAAGCAATATCAATACTAAACATATATGCACCAAATGGTATAGCATCCAAATACTTAAAAGAAGTTGAGAGAGATGCAAGAAAAATAGACATCAAAACTAATAATAGTTGAGGATTCTCAACCTTGATATCTCAGAACTAGATAATTAAGGATGTAAGTAGAATGTTAGAAAAGTTAGGTGTAATAGATCTTTGGAGAAAATTGAATGGAGACAGAAAGGGATATGCTTTTTTTCTCCATGGTTCATAGAACCTATACAAAAATTGGCCACATATTAAGACATAAAAACTTCAAAGTCAAATGCAGAAAGATAGAACTAGTAAATTATTTTTTTTTTAGATCATGATGTAATAAAAATCACATGCAAGAAAAGGCCAGGGGAAAATAGACCAAAAATTAATTGGAAACTATTCTAATCCTAAAGAATGAATGGGTAAAACAACAAATCAAAAACAATAACTTCATCTATGAAGAGAATGCCAATGAGACAACATACCAAAATTTGTGGGATGCCGCCAAAGCGGTTATTAGGGGAAAATTTATATCTCTAGATGCTTACTTGTATGAGATACTTAGTCGTATGTACTTCTCTTTTAGAGAAAGAGAAGATCAATGAATTGGGCTTACAATTTAAAAAGCTAGAAAATTCTAGAACAAACTAAAAACCATGAAATACCAAATTTAAAATTCTAAAAATAAAATGGGAAATTGATAAAATTGTAAACAAGAAAACTTTTGAATTAATAAATAAACTAAGTGTTTTTGTGAGAAAAAAACAACAAATGCATTTTTAGTTAATTTGATTAGAAAAAAAGACAATCAAATTTTTAGTCTTGCAAATGAAAAGGGAGATCTTTCCACTAATAAAGAGGAAATTAGAGCAATAATTAGAAGTTATTTTGCCCAAATATATGTCAATAAATTTGATAATTTAATAATATAATGTTTATAATATTTCAATAATTTTTTTTCAAGTTCTATTTGGAGGAAACAAGGAAAGAGGGACACCTACCAAATTCCTTTTATGACAGAAATATTGTGCTGATACCTAACCCAAACCAGACAGGGTGAAAACAGAGAAAGAAAATTTTATATATATATATATATATATATGTGTGTGTGTGTGTGTGTGTGTGTGTGTGTGTGTGTGTGTATCTATCTAACTCTCTCTCTCTCTCTTTCTCTCTCTCTCTCGCTCTCTCTCTCTCTCTCTCTCTTTCTCTCTCTCTCTCTCTCTCTCTCTCTATATATATATATATATATATATATCAAGTTCTCTAATGAATATTGATGCAAAAACTTTAAGTAAAATATTAGCACAGATCACAAAAAGTCATTCCCAGAATAATATACTATGACCAAGTAGGATTTATACCTGGAATGCAGGGGCTGGTTCAATATTAGGACTATTGACTATATCAATAACCAAACTAACAAAAATCATATGATAATCTTAATAGATGCAAAAATAGCATTGATCAAATCTAACATCCATTCCTATAAAAAATCCTAGTGAGTATAAGAATAAATGGACTTTTCCTTAAAATGATCATTAGCATCTATTTGAAATCATGAACGAGCATCATATGTAATGGGGACAAATTAGAACCATTCCCAATAAGATTGGGAGTGAAACAGGAGTGCCCCATATCACTATTCAATATTTTATTGGAAATATTAGCTTTGGCTATATTAAGAGAAGAAAAAATTTTAAAAAAATTAAGAGTAGATAATGAGGAAACCAAATTAGCACTCCTTGAAGATGATATGACAGTTTCCTTAGAGAATTTTAGAGAATGAACTAAAACAATACTAGCAACAATTCACAGCATTAGCAAAGTTGCAAGATACAAATGAAATCCACATAAATCATCAGCATTATTATATATTACCAACAAAGTCTAGCAGCAAGAGAAACAAAGAGAAATTCCCTTCAAAATAACTGTCAAAAGTATTTTTTTTAAAAAATATAAAATATTTGGGAATCTATCTGCCAAGGGAAAGTCAGGAACTATGCGAACACAACTAGAAAACACTTTCCACACAAAGTCAGATCTCATAAATTGGAAAAATATCAAGTCATGGATAGGCTGAGCAAATACAAATGACAATACTTCCTAAATTAAACTTATTTAGTGTCATACCATTCAAACACCCAAGAAATTATTTCACACATCTAGAAAAAATAATAAAGTTAATCTGGAAGAACAAAAGGACAAGAATTTCAAGGGAATTAATGAAAAAAATATGCCAATGAAGATGGCCTACTTGTGCCAGAACTATAACGATATTACAAAGCTGTGGTCATCAAAACTATTTGCTACTGGCTAAGTGGAATATTTTAGCTTCACAGGACAAAACAATAACTTGTGGCAATCTAGTGGTTGACAAACCAAAAAATCCCATCTTCTTGGATAAGAACTCAATATTTGACAAAAACTGCAGGGAAAGTTGGAAACTAGTTTGGCAGAAACTAGGCATTGACTCACACCTAACACCATATACTAAGATAAAGTCAAACGGTTCGTGGTTTAGACAGTGATGATATAAGCAAATTAGAAAAACATTGGATATTACCTCTCAGATCTATGGAGAAGGAAGGAATTTGTAACCAACGAACTACTGAAACTCATAATTAAAAACCAAATAGATAATAGTGATTATATTACATTAAAAAAATTAATGCCAATCAGATTAGAAGGGAAGCAATAAATTGGGAAAACATTTTTAGATTTAAGAGTCCTGATCAAGGACTCATTTTTAAAATAGAGAACTGACTCAAATTTATAAGAGTTCAAGCCATTCTCCAATTGATAAATGGCCAAAAGGACATTATGAACAATTTTCAGATGAAAAAATTGAAATTATTTCTAGTCATAAAAAAAGTGTTCTAAATTACTGTTGATCAGAAAAATGCAAATTAAGACAACTCTGATACTATTACACACTTCTCAGATTGCCTAAAATGATGAAAAAGATGACAAATATTGGAGTGGATGTGGCAAAACTGTGACACTAATACAGATCCAGCCATTTTGGAGAGCTATTAGGAACTATGTTTACAAAGTTATCAAACTTTGCATACCCTTTGATCCAGCAATATTTCTACTGGGCCTATATCCCCAAGAGATCTTAAAGGAAAGGGAACCACATGTGCAAAAATGTTTGTGGTAGCCCTTTTCATAGTGGCAAGAAACTGGAAATTGAGTGGGTTGCCCATCAGTTGGAGAATCGCTGAATAAGTTGTGGTATATGAATATTATGGAATATTGTTGTTCAGAAACAATCAACAGGATGATTTTGGAGAGGCCTAGAGAGACATGAACTGATGCTAAGTTTAATCAGCAGAACCAGGACTTCATTGTACAAGGGAACAACAATATTATATGATGTTCAATTCTGATGGACTTGAATTTTTCCAGCAATGAGATGATAGAGGCCTCTTTCAATGATGTTGTGAAGAGAGCCATCTACATCCAGAGAGAAGACTGCTGGAAACTGAGTGTTGATAACATAACATTCTCACTCTTTTTGATGGTGTTCACTTGCATTTTGTTTTCTTGATCACTTTCTTTCTTTTTTGATTGATTTTTCTTATGTAGCAAGATAACTGTTATAAATATGTTTACATATATTGGATTTAACATATATTTAACACCACATCCCTCAGTTCGGGACTTTTGCAGGAGCAGTTACTAATTTGCATGGCAGGGGGACACAGCCTGCGCACCGTCTAATCTGCACAGTGGGGGCTCGGCCTGGGGCAATAGAACCTCTCCAGCTGACTGTGATTGCTGGGCAGACACTTCTGGTTCCTGCAAGGCCATTCACTGCTCAGCTGCTAACACCCACAGCCCCAGGGCAGGATTTGGCTTGGGAAGTGAAACTCTCACTGCTAAGTGTCTAGCCACAGGGCAGTCATTATCAAACATAGTTGGGTTCTTTGCAGGGCACTTTCCCAGCTGCGCCCTGCAGGCTTGAATTACTCCCAGGTGGGGAACTCTTTCCAGAGCACTCCAGTACTTCCCTGCTTTTTGTAGCTGGCTGGCAAGACAGCTACTGGTCCATATACCTTACACTGCTCTGCTGAGGAAGCTGGTAACCTCCTGGCTCTGAAGGCAGACCCTACAGGCTCTAACAAAATGAATAAAAAAAATCAAAAGAACAATGGATAGTTTCTATATAGAAAGAGAACAGGTTTTCAACCCTGAAAAGACTAATAGCAGACAGTCTCCAGACAATTGTTGGTCTCCAATACAAAAGGCTCCCCTAGAAGAGACTATTAAAAACCTTAAAAGAGAACTAGAAGAAAAATGGCGAAAGGAAAGAGAAACTATGCAAGAGAGCAACAACTTCGTAAACTGTGAATTGGAAAAGATAAAAAACTCCCAAGAAGTGCAAATAAACAGAATCTGTGAATTGGAAAAAGAAAATAACTCAGTAAAAAAAAAAAAAATAGTGAAATGGAAAAAAATTTCATAGAGCAAAACAACTCAATTGGTCATATACAAAAAGAAGTAAAAAAAAAAAAGCTAATGAAGAAAATAACTCACTAAAAATCAGAACTGAACAAAGAGAAATGACTGATTCATTGAGAAATCAAAAATCAGTCCAGCAAAACCAAAAAAAAAAAAAAGAAAGAAAAAAAAAGAAAGATTGGAAAAAAATGTCAAATATTTACTTGGAAAAACAACAGACCTGGAAAATAGATCTAGGAGAGAGAACCTGAGGATCAGCAGACTACCAGAAAATTATGATGAAAAAAAGAGCCTAGATACTATTTTACAGGAAATCATCAAAGAGAACTGCCCAGAAGTAATAGAACCAGAAGGGAAAATAGGTGTTGAAAGAATTCATCGAACACCTTCTGAAAAAGACCCTAAAATAAAGACTCCGAGGAATATTGTGGCCAAACTTCAGAATTTCCAGACTAAAGAAAAAATTTTACAAGCAGCCAGGAAAAAACAGTTCAAATACCGAGATCCCACAATAAGGGTCACGGCAAGATCTGGCTGCCTCAACATTAAAGGATCGAAGGGCCTGGAATCAGATATTCCGAAAGGCAAAAGAACTTGGAATGCAGCCAAGAATAAACTATCCAGCTAAGCTGAGTATTTTTTTCCACGGAAGAAGATGGACATTTAATGAAATAGAGGAATTCCATCTGTTTCTAAGGAAAAAACCAGACTTAAACAAAAAATTTGATCTTCAACAACAGGAATCAAGAGAAGTAGAAAAAGGTAAAAGGAATGCTTGAGAACTGTATTTCTGTTGTGAATATACATAAAAACCATATGTATAATTTGATTTTACCAATATAACATAAAAAAGGGAAGTAGAAATGGAAAGGGGATAGTGTCAGAAAAAGGGAAGAAGGGAGATAAAAAGAGGGAAACTACATGCGACAATGAGGCAAAGGAAACCTTTCATGTATGAGGGAACTTAGAGAGGGGGAGGAACATTGTGTGAATCCTACTCTCATCAGAGTTGGCTCAAAGAGGAAACAATTGACATATTTGTTTTACAGAGATTCTTCTCTCACTTCATTAAAAAGTGGGAGAGGAAAAGGGAGAAGGAAAAAGAGTAATAAGGGAAGGGTACAAGAAAGGGGAAGGGATTCAAAGGGAGGAGGGAGGGATACTAAAGAGGGAGAGCTGCGCGACATTAGTGGGACCAATAGGGAAAAAGGGAAGGAGGGCAAGAAAAAGAAAAATATAATCTGGGGATATTAGGATGGCAGGAAATGCAGAATTGGTTATTTTAACCGCAAATATGAATGGGATGAATTCTCCCATAAAGAGGAGGTGGATAGCAGATTGGATCAAAAGTCAGAACTCTACAATCTGTTGTTTACAGGAAATACATTTAAAACAGGGAGATACATACGGACTAAAGGTAAAAGGCTGGAGCAGAATCTATTATGCTTCAGGTGAAGTCAAAAAAGCAGGGGTAGCCATCCTTATCTCAGATCAAGCAAAAGCAAAGATTGATCTAATTAAATGAGATAAGGAAGGAAACTATATCTCCCTTAAGGGTACTATAGACAATGAAGCACTATCAGTATTAAACATATATGCACCAAGTGGTATAGCATCTAACTTCCTTAAAGAGAAGTTAAGAGAGTTGCAAGAAGAAATAGAAAGCAAAACTATAATACTGGGAGATCTCAACCTTGCACTCTCAGATTTAGATAAATCAAATCACAAAACAAATAAGAAAGAAATTAAAGAGGTAAATAGAATATTAGAAAAATTAGGTATGATAGATCTCTGGAGAAAACTATATGATGACAGAAAGGAGTATACTTTCTTCTCAGCAGTTCATGGAACCTACCCAAAAATTGACCATATATTAGGACATAAAGACCTCAAAATTAAATGCAGGAAGGCAGAAATAGTAAATGCTTTCTTTTCAGATCACAATGCAATAAAAACTACATTCGACAAAAAGTTAGGTATAAATAGACCAAAAACTAATTGGAAACTAAATAATCTCATCTTAAAGAATGATTGGGTAAAACAGCAAATTATAGACACAATTAATAATTTCAATCAAGATAATGACAACGGTGAGACATCATATCAAAATTTATGGGATGCAGCCAAAGAAGTAATAAGGGGAAATTTTATATCCTTAGAGGTTTACTTGAATAAAATAGAAAAAGAGAAGATCAATGAGTTGGGCCTGCAACTTAAAAAGTTAGAAAAAGATCAAATTAAAAACCCCCAATCAATTACTAAACTTGAAATTCTAAAATTAAAAGGAGAAATTAATAATATAGAAAGTAAAAATACTATTGAACTAATTAATAAAACTAAGAATTGGTTTTATGAAAAAACCAATAAAATCGATAAACCTTTGCTAAATCTGATTAGAAAAAGGAGAGAGGGAAATCAAATTAGCAGTCTTAAAAATGAAAAAGGAGAACTTTCCAATGATGAAGAAGAAATTAAAGAAATAATAAAGGGTGACTTTGCCCAACTTTATGCCAATAAATTTGATAACCTAAGCGAAATGGATGACTACCTCCAAAAATATAGGCTTCCCAGATTATCAGAGGAGGAAGTAAATTGCTTAAATTGTCCCATTTCAGAAAAAGAAATAGAACAAGCTATTAATCAACTCCCTAAAAAAAAACATCCCCAGGACCAGATGGATTTACATGTGAATTCTACCAAACATTCAAAGAACAATTAGCCCCAATGCTTTATAAACTATTTGAAAAAATAGGGAATGAAGGAGTCCTACCAAATTCCTTTTATGACACAGACATGGTACTGATACCTAAACCAGGTAGGTTGAAAACAGAGAAAGAAAATTATAGACCTATCTCCCTAATGAATATTGGTGCTAAAATCTCAAATTAGATATTAGCAAAAAGACTACAGAAAATCATCCTCAGGATAATACACCACGATCAAGTAGGATTTATACTAGGAATGCAGGACTGGTTCAATATTAGGAAAACTATCAATATAATTGGCCATATTAATAATCAAATTAACAAAAACCATATGATTATCTCAATAGATGCAGAAAAAGCATTTGATAAAATCCAACATCCATTCCTATTAAAAACTCTTGAGAGTATAGGAATAAATGGATTTTTCCTTAAAATAATCAGTAGCATCTATTTAAAACCAGCAGTAAGCATCATATGTAATGGGGGAAAACTACAACCATTCCCAATAAGATCAGGAGTGAAACAAGGTTGCCCACTGTCACCGTTACTATTTAGTATTGTATTAGAAATGCTAGCTTTGGCAATAAGAGTTGAGAAAGAGATTAAAGGAATAAGAATAGGCAATGAGGAAACCAAATTATCACTCTTTGCTGATGATATGATGGTATACTTAGAGAACCCCAGAGACTCTACTAAAAAGTTATTAGAAACAATCCACACCTTCAGCAAATTTGCAGGGTATAAAATAAACCCACATAAGTCATCAGCATTCTTATATATCACTAACAAAACCCAACAGTTAGAGTTACAAAAAGAAATTCCATTGAAAGTAACTACTGATTGTATAAAATATTTAGGAATCTCTCTGCCAAGGGAAAATCAGAAACTTTATGAGCAAAAGTACAAAACATTTTCCACACAAATTAAGTTTGATCTAACCAACTGGAAAAATATTAAATGCTCTTGGATTGGGCGAGCAAATATAATAAAGATGACAATACTACCTAAATTAATCTATTTAATTAGCGCTATACCAATCAGACTCCCAAAAAACTACTTTGATCAACTAGAAAAAATAACAACAAAGTTCATATGGAAAAACAAAAGATCAAGAATTTCAAGGGAATTAGTGAAAAAAAAAATCAAATGAAGGTGGCCTCGCTGTACCAGATCTAAAATTATATTATAAAGCAGCAGTTACTGAAACCATCTGGTATTGGCTAAGAAAGAGACTAGTTGATCAATGGAATAGGTTAGGTTCAAAGGACCAAACAGCCAATAACTTTAATAATCTAGTGTATGACAAACCCAAAGACCCCAGTTTCTGGGATAAGAATGCACTATTTGACAAAAATTGCTGGAAAAATGGGAAATTAGTATGGCAGAAACTAGGCATTGACCCACACTTAACACCGTACACCAAGGTAAGATCAAAATGGGTTCATGACCTAGGCATAAAGAATGAGATTATAAATAAATTGGAAGAGCATAGGATAGTTTACCTCTCAGACCTGTGGAAGAGAGAGGAATTTATGACCAAAGAAGAACTAGAGATCACTACTGACCACAAAATAGAAAATTTTGATTATATCAAATCGAAAAGTTTTTGTACAAACAAAACAAATGCAGACAAGATTAGAAGGGAAACAATAAACTGGGAAAACATTTTTACAATCAAAGGTTCTGATAAAGGCCTCATTTCCAAAATATATAGAGAATTGACTCTAATTTATAAGTAATCAAACCATTCTCCAATTGATAAATGGTCAAAGGATATGAACAGAGAAATCTCAGATGAAGAAATTGAAACTATTTATAGACATATGAAAATATGCTTCAAATCATTATTAATCAGAGAAATGCAAATTAAGACAACTCTGAGATTCCACTACACACCTGTCAGATTGGCTAGAGTGACAGGGAAAGATAATGTGGAATGTTGGAGGGGATGTAGGAAAACAGGGACACTGATACATTGTTGGTAGAATTGTGAACACATCCAGCCATTCTGGAGAGCAATTTGGAACTATGCTCAAAAAGTTATCAAACTGTGCCCACCCTTTGATCCAGTAGTGTTTCTACTGGGCTTATACCCCAAAAGATACTAAAGAAGGGAAAGGGACCTATATGTGCCAAAATGTTTGTGGCAGCCTTGTTTGTAGTGGCTAGAAACTGGAAAATGAATGGATGCCCATCAATTGGAGAATGGTTGAGTAAATTGTGGTATATGAACATTATGGAACATTATTGTTGTGTAAGGAATGACCAGCAGGATGAATACAGAGAGGACTGGCGAGACTTACATGAACTGATGCTAAGTGAAATGAGCAGAACCAGGAGATTATTACATATCTCAACAATGATACTGTTTGAGGATGTATTCTGATAGAAGTGGATCTCTTTGATAAAGAGAGCTAATTCAGTTTCAATTGATCAAAGATGGGCAGAAACAGCTACACCCAAAGAAAGAACACTGGGAGATGAATATAAACTGCTTGCATTTTTGTTTTTCTTCCCAGATTATTTATACCTTCTGAATTCAATTCTTCCTGTGCAACAAGAAAACTGTTCGGTTCTGCACATGTATATTGTATCCAGGATATACTGTTAACCTATTCAACATGTAAAGGATTGCTTGCCATCTGGGGGAGGGGGTGGAGGGAGGGAGTGGAAAAATTGGAACAGAAGTGAATGCAAGGGATAATGTTGTTAAAAATTACCCTGGAATGAGTTCTTTCAATAAAAAGTTATTAAAAAAAACCCAATGAATTCTAATCCTATCTAAATTATTTGAAAAAATAAGACAAGAAGCAGTTCTGCCAAAAACCTCAGTGACACAAATATAGTACTGATACCTCAAACAGGAAAAATCAACATAGAAAAATAAAAATACAGACCAATTCCCTGATGAATAGCAATGCAAAAATTATAACTAAAATAATAACAAAAAAGATTAGAAGAACTCCTCAGCAGAATAAAACACTATGACCAAGTGAGATTTATACCAGAAATGCAGGGCTGTTTCAGTATCAGGAAAACTATCAGCATAATTGACCATATCAATAACAAATGTAAGAGAAATCACATTATAATCTCAATAGATGCAGAAAAAAAGCTATTGATAAAATACAGCATCCATTCCTATTAAAAACACTAGAGAAGGTAGGGAAGAATAGAGTTTTCCTTAAAATCATAAGCAACATCTATCTAAAATCACCAGTAAGCATTATTTGTAATGAGGGGAAGCATTCCTGAAAAGACCGGGGGTAAAATAAGGATGTTCATTGTCACCACTATTTATTCAATTTTGTACTAGAAATGTTGACTTTAGCCATAAGAAAAGAAAAATAAATTAAAGGAATTAGAACAAGCAATGAGGAGATAAAAGTATCACTCTTTGCAGGTGATATGATGTTTCATTTAAAGAATCCTAGAGATTCATCTAAAACAACAGCTTTAGCAAAATTTCAGGTTATAAAATAAACCCATCCAAATCATTAGCATGTCTATATATTACTAAGAAAGCTCAGCAGCAAGAGGAGCAAGAGAAATTCCATTTACAATAAATGTAGACAAAATAAAGTATTTGGAAGTCTACCTGCCAAGACAAGCCAAGGACCAATATGAACGCAATCACAAAACATTTTTTGTATAAATAAATTCAGATCGAAAAAAATTGGAAAAACTGTTAATTGTTCATGGGCTCATTAGGCCACACTAATATAATAAAAATGACAATTCTACCCAAATTGGACTTACTTGTTCAGTGTCATGCTAATCAAACTGCCACAGCTAGAAAAAAATAATAACAAAATTCATCTGTAATAACAAAAGGTCAAAAATATCAAGGGAATTAATAAAAACAACAACAACGAAAAGAACAAAATCAAGATTGATGGTCTAGCAGTACCAGATTTAAAACTCTATTATAAAACAACAGTCATCAAAACCATTCCATGCTATCAAGAAATAGAGTGGTGGATCAGTGGAAAAGTTAGATACATAGGGCTATACTAATGTAGTATTTGATAAATCTCCAAAATTCCGGCTTCTGTGATAAGAACTCACTAGTTCACAAAACTTTCTGGGAAAATGGAAAACAATATGTCATAAACCTTGCATATACCTACACTCATATCAAAATAAGGTCAAAATGGATACATGATTTGGTGGTAATGGATGATCCCATGAGAAATAGGAGAGCAAGAGATAGTTTACCTGTCAGATTTCTGGAGAAAGAAGGACCAAAGAAGTATTAGAGAACTTTCTGTCCATGCAAAAAGGCCAACTTGGATTAAATTTTTAAAAGTTTTGCACAAATAAAAAACAACACAAAAAAATTAAAAGGGAATCACAAAGGAGAAAAAGTTTTTCACACTCAGTGTTTCTCATAAAAGTCCCATTTCTAAAATATAGAAAGAAAATAAACAGAATATTCAGAGGATGAAATCAAAGCCACTTATAGTCATATGAATAAAAATGCACTATTGAGTAGAGAAATATTAATTAAAACAGCTCTGAGGTACCACCTCATACTTCTCAGATTGGCTAAAATAACAGGAAACGTTTATGATAAATCTTGGAAGGGAAGTGAGAAAGCTGGGACACTAATGTATTTCTGGTGGAGTTGTTAATGATGCAACCATTCTGTACATCAATTTCAAACTATGCCCAATAGGCAATAAAATTGTGCATACCTTTGATCCAGCAGTGCCAGTATTGGGTCTATATCCCAAGGAAATCGTAAAAGAGGGAAAAGAATCCACATATACCACAACATCCACATATACTACAATGTTTGTTGCAGCTCTTTTTATGTTGACAAAGAATGGGAAAATGAGTAGATGCCCTTCAATTAGTGAATGGTTGAATAAATTATGGTATATGATATTAATAGAATATTGTTATTTTATAAAAATGAGGAACAAGCTGATTTTAGAAAAGCCTGAAAAGATTTACAAAAACTGATGCTGAGCTAAACAAGCAGAAACAAAAATACAGTCATAGTAAGATTGTGTTACGATCTACCATAAAAGTCTTGGTTCTTCTTAGTGATTCAGTGAGTTAAGGTGATCCCAATTAACTCTAGATAGAAAACACCATTAGCATCTGGAGGGAAAACTATGGAGACTGAATATAAATCAACACATACTATGTTCACTTTTTTTCCCCTTTTTCTCCTAGTTTTTTTCTCTCTAATGGTTTTTCTTTTTTGTTCTGATTTTTTTCTGCCAACATGATTCATATGGAAATATGTTTTTAAAAATGAATACATATGTATCACCAGGAAGAAATAAAATTTTCTTCTCTTGAGTACTGTTAAAAAAAAAAAAAAGTGTCTCATCTACAGTTACTTTTTCTTCCACAAATGGCTTTTGTCTAAAAGAAATTTTTCCTCCTTTGGTTGATGATATCAAGCAGGTATGTAGTCAATCCAAATGAGTTTGGGAGCCAGAGGGTGAAGGTTCTGAATGAAGGCTTCAAAGGAAAGTCTGGGGAAGCATGTGAAGCCCTGAAACAATGCCTTGTCTTTGACTAGGGCACCTTGAGAAAAAGGTTATATATCCATTTCCTCTGAATCTGTTGAAGATTTTGACATAGTCCACAGTTGTGCTAAAGAGCATTTTGTTCTCTCAATGTGGAGACAACCATTTGGGATCAATGAGACACAAACTAAGGAAAATATATATCAACACTCATATACTGTCCTGACTGAAAATGGGTCAGACTGGAAGAATCCCTCCTCTGCAATGGACAAACCTAGTTACAGATATTACCTTGGATTTGGTCCTCAAGAATGGAACTGATGTTATCAGCAATTTGAGTAGTGAGAATCATTTCCCTCCACAGTCCCTACTCCCCAATCCCAATGTCCTCAGTGGTATAAACAGGGCTTGATGTAATTCTAAATACCTGGGAGTGTCTCCATTATATAGGTCTAGAACTGGCATTGATATCCAGATTGATTCTCATCTCAGTGATCAGAGCTCAATGCACTCTTAGCCTGGTCTTGCGAGTGCCTGCAGGAGCCTCAGTCTTTTGTCAGAGATCTAGAGGAGTCGTTGTCCTTTTATACTGATTTTTGAATCTGTTATCTAATTATCCAATTGTCTTCAAAGTATCCCCAGCTCTCCTTTATCCAGTCAAAAATGTACTGATTTGTTATGCTTTAGGCCCTGATAAAATCTTGAACCTCAGAATTTGGAGGAGTTACTAAATGACACTGAAACCTTAGTGCAGACAGGAAATCATAATAGAGCGAAGAGGACTCACATGTGCAAAAATGTTTGCAGCAGCTCTTTTTGTGATAGGAAAAAATTGGGAAATGACTCAATGCTCATCAATTGGGGAATGGCTGAATAAATTATGATATGTGGAAATAATAGTATATTATTGTTCTATAAAAGAAATGACGAACAAGCTGATTTTAGAAAAACCTGGAAAGACTGACAAGAACTGATGCTGAGTGAAACAAATAGCCACAAATACAATGTACCTAGTAACAAGAAGATTGTGCAATGATCAACAGCGAAAGCTTTCATTCTTCTCAGTGTTTTGGTGATCCAGGCAATTCCAATAAAATCTGAATAGAAAATGCCATATGCATCTAGGAAAAAAAGCTATGGATGATGAATGTAAATCAATACATTCTATGGTCACTTGTTGTTTCTGTTTTTTTTTTTTCCCCCTTTCATGGTTTTTCCCTTTTGTTCTGATTTTTCTCTCCCACTATGATTCATAAGGAAAAGTATATTTTAAAAAAGTTAACACATATGTATAACTAAAATAATATACAA
>NC_067403.1:244131294-244150300 GCF_016432865.1 Antechinus flavipes
TCTGATCAACAGTGATTTGGAACACTCTTTCATATGAGTGGTAATAGTTTCAATTTCATCATCTGAAAATTGTCTATTCATATCCTTTGACCATTTATCAATTGGAGAATGGCTTGATTTCTTATAAATTTGAGTCAATTCTCTATATATTTTGGAAATGAGGCCTTTATCAAAACCTTTAATTGTGAAGATGTTTTCCCAGTTTGTTACTTCACTTCTAATCTTGTTTGCATTAGTTTTGTTTGTACAAAAGCTTTTTAATTTGATATAATCAAAATTTTCTATTTTGTGTTCAATAATGGTCTCTAGTTCATCTTTAGTCACAATTTCTTTCTCCTTCACAAGTCTGAGAGATAAACTATCCTGTGATCCTCTAATTTATTTATAATCTCATTTTTTATGCCTAGGTCATGGACCCATTTTGATCTTATCTTTGTATATGGTGATAAGTGTGGGTCCATGCCTAATTTCTGCCATATTAATTTCTAGTTATCCCAGCAGATTTATCAAATAATGAATTCTTATCGCAAAAGTTAGGATCTTTGGGTTTATCAAATACTAGATTACTATAGTTGACTATTCTGTCTTGTGAACCTAACCTATTCCACAGATCAAATAATCTATTTCTTAGCCAATACCAAATGGTTTTGGTGACTGCTGCTTTATAATATAATTTTAGATCAGGTACAGTTAGGCCACCTTCATTTGATTTTTTTTTCATTAATTCCCTTGAGATTCTCAACTTTTTATTGTTCCATATGAATTTTATTGTTATTTTTTCTAGATCATTAAAATATTTTCTTCGAAGTCTGATTGGTATAGCAGTAAATAAATAGATTAGTGTAGGGATTATTGTCATCTTTATTATATTCACTCAGCTTATCCAAGAGCACTTAATATTTTTCCAATTATTTAAGTCTAACTTTATTTGTGTGGAAAGTTTTTTGTAATTTTGTTCATATAATTCCTGATTTTCCTTTGGTAGATAGATTCACAAATATTTTATGTTGTCAACAGTTATTTTGAATGGAATTTCTCTTTGTATCTCTTGATATTGGATTTTGTTGGTGATGTATAAAAATGCTGAGGATTTATGGGGATTTATTTTGTATACTGCTACTTTGCTAAACTTATGAATTATTTCTAATCACTTTTTAGTAGAATCTCTGGGGTTCTCTAGGTATACCATCATATCATCTGCAAAGAGTGATAGTTTGGTTTCCTCATTGCCTACTCTAATTCCTGTAATCTCTTTCTCGACTCTTACGGCAGAGGCTAGTGTTTCTAATAAAATATTGAATAATAATGGTGATAGTGGACAACCTTGCTTGACTCCAGATCTTACTGGGAAAGGTTCCAGTTTTTCCCCATTGCATATGATGCTTACTGATGGTTTTAAATATATGCTCCTTACTATTTTAAGGATAAGTCCATTTGTTCCTATGATCTCAAGTGTTTTTATTAGGAATGGATGTTGGATTTTATCAAATGCTTTTTCTGCATCTATTGAGATGATCATATGGTTTTTGTTTGGTTGGTTATTGATATAGTCGATTATGCTAATAGTTTTCCTAATATTGAACCAGCCCTGCATTCCTGGTATAAATCCTACTTGGTCATAATGTATTATCCTGAGGATGATTTTCTGTAATCTTTTTGCTAATATATTATTTAAGATTTTAGCATCAATATTCAGTAGGGAGATTGGTCTATAATTTTCTTTCTCTGTTTTCAAACTACCTGATTTAGGTATCAGTACCATGTTTGTGTTGTAAAAGGAGTTTGGTAGGACTCCTTCAATCCCTATTTTTTCAAATAGTTTATTTAGCATTGGAGATAATTGTTCTTTAAATGTTTGGTAGAATTCAGGTGTGAATTCATTTGCTCCTGGGGATTTTTTCTTAGAGAGTTGGTTAATAGCTTGTTCTATTTCTTTTTCTTAAATGGGACTGTTTAGGATATTTACTTCTTCCTCTGTTAGTTTGGGCAAGCTATATTTTTGGAGGTATTCTTCTATTTCATTTAAGTTGTAGAATTTATTGGCATAAAGTTGGGCAAAGTAACTCCTAATTATTGCTCTAATTTCCTCTTCGTTAGTGGTGAGTTCTCCCTTTTCGTTTTTAAGACTAACAATTTGATTTTCCTCTTTCCTTTTTTTAATCAGATTTACTAAGGGTTTGTCTATTTTGTTGGTTTTTTCATAGAACCAACTCTTAGTTTTATTGATTAATTCAATAATTTTTTTTTACTTTCAATTTTATTGATCTCTCTTTTTATTTTTAGAATTTCAAGTTCAGTGTTTGACTGGGGATTTTTAATTTGTTCCTTTTCTAGCATTTTTAGTTGCAAACCCAATTCATTGACATTCGCTTTCTCTATTTTATGCAAATAGGCCTCTAGAGATATGAAATTTCCCCTTATTACCGCTTTGCCTGCCTCCCATACACATTGGTATGATGTCTCATCATTATCGTTTCCTTGGGTGAAGTTATTAATTATGTCTATGATTTGCTGTTTCACCCAATCATTCTTTAGTATGAGATTATTTAGTTTCCAATTATTTTTTGGTCTCCTTTCCCTTGGCTTTTTGTTGAATGTAATTTTCATTGCATCGTGGTCTGAAAAGGATGCATTTACTATTTCTGCCTTACTGCATTTGAGTTTGAGGTTTTTATGTCCTAATATATGGTCAAATTTTGTATAGGTTCCATGAACTGCTGAAAAGAAAGTGTACTCCTTTCTGTCTCCATTATGTTTTCTCCAGAGATCTATCATATCTAATTTTTCTAGTATTCTATTTACCTCTGTGACTTCTTTCTTATTTATTTTGTGGTTTGATTTATCTAATTCTGAGAGTGCAAATTTGAGATCTCCCACTATTATAGTTTTGCTGTCTATTTCTTCTTGCAGCTCTCTTAATTTCTCTTTTAAGAATTTAGATGCCACACAACTTGGTGCATATATGATTAATATTGATATTGCTTCATTATCTATGCTACCCTTTAGCAGGATATAGTGCCCTTCCTTATCTCTTTTACTTAGATCAATTTTTGCTTTAGGTTGATCTGAGATCAGGATGGCTAGCCTTGCTTTTTTAACTTCACCTGAAGCATAGTAGATCTTGCTCCAACCTTTTACCTTTAACTTGCATGTATCTCCCTGCTTCATGTGTGTTTCCTGTAAACAACATATTGTAGTATTCTGGCTTTTAATCCATTTTGCTAACCACTTCCTCTTTATGGGGGAGTTTACCCCGTTCACATTTATGGTTAAAGTTACCAATTCTATATTATTTGCCATCTTGTTAACCCTTGTTTATGCTTTTCTCCCTTCTTTCTCCCTTACCTCCCTTCCCATTATTAAGCTTGTGAGCACCACTTGCTTCTCACAGCCCTCCCTTTTTTAGTATCCCCCCCCTTAGAGTTCCTCCCCCTAACTTACCCCTTTCCCTCCCAGTTACCGTATTCCCTTCCACTTAGCTTATTCCTTCCCTTTTCACTTTTTCCTTCTCACTTTTCAATGAGGTGGGAGAAGTTTCACCATAGATTGAATATGTCTAAAATTCTTCTCTTAATGCCAATTCTGAAAGCAGTAAAATACTCACTATATTCATCCCTCTCCATTCTTTCTCTCAGATATAATAGGTTTTCTTTGCCTCTTCATGAAATGTAGTACCCCCACTTTCCCTTTTTTCTGGTACAATGTCCTTTCCACATCTAGTTTCTAGAATAAGGTATACATGTATTCTTTATACATCTATATAGTCAAAATATAGTTCCCAAGATTAATCTTTACCTTTTTAGATTTCTCTTGAGTTCTGTGCTTGTAGATCAAATTTTTTGTTAAGTTCTGGCTTTTTCATCAAAAATAGGTGAAATTTGCTTACTTCGTTGAATGTCCATCTTCTTCCCTGGAAAAAGATGCTCAATCTCGCTGGGTAAGTTATTTTTGGTTGCATACCAAGTTCCTTAGCCTTTTGGAATATGATATTCCAGGCTCTTCGATCTTTTAATGTGGATGCTGCCAGATCCTGTGTGATCCTTATTGTGGCTCCTTGATACTTAAATTGGGTTTTTCTAGCTGCTTGCAGTATTTTTTCCTTCGCCTGAGGGTTCTGGCATTTGGCCACTATATTCCTTGGTGTTTTTATTTTAGGATCCCTTTAAGTAGGGGATCAATGAATTCTTTCAATGTCTATTTTACCTTCTGTTTCTATGACTTCTGGGCAGTTCTCTTTGATAATTTCCTGGGAAATAGTGTCCAGGCTCTTTTTTTCATCATACTTTTCTGGAAGTCCGATGATTCTCAGGTTGTCTCTCCTGGATCTCTTTTCCAGGTCTGTTGTCTTCCCCAGAAGGTATTTCACATTCTTTTCCATTGTTTGATTTTTTTGGATTTGCTTGACTGATTCTTCTTGTCTCCTCGAGTCATTCAATTCCAATTGTTCGACCCTGATTTTCAGTGAGGTATTTTCTTCACTCGCTTTTTTAAGATCTTTTTCTAATTGTCCAATTGAGTTCTTTTGTTCTGAGGAATTTTTTTTCCATTTCGCCAATTTTGTTTTGCAGTTCACCAATCCTATTTTTCAAGGATTTGGTTTCTTTATCCACTCTCTCTTTAACTGACTTCTCCAGGCTCTTTTGCCAAGCCTCCCTCTCCTTTTGCAGAGCCTCACTCTGCTTTTGCCAAGTCTCCCTCTCCTTTTGCAAAGCCTCCTTCTCCTTTTCCCATTTTTCTTCTAGCTCCCTTGTGAGAGCCTTTTTAATTTCCTCCATGAGGTTCATCTGTGCTGAGGAACAGATGATCTCCTCCTTTGGGGATTCACCTGGGGACTGTTTGTTTTTAGTCTCCTCAGGATTTGGAGTCTGCTCTCTATCTGTATAGAAGCTGTCAAGGGTTAAATTCTTTTTCAGTTTCTTGCTCATTCTGTCTAATAATCAAAGACAAACTATCAAAGAAACAGAAGAAAAAAAAACCCTTGAATGGAGGCTGCTTTCTTTGGGGGAGGGGCAGGGTAGCCATGAGGCACGGGTCCTACTGTGCTACGGCGCCTGCGCTCTGAGATCCGAGCGTGCTGAGACACTATGGGGGAGGGGTGGCCAGGTCCCGAGAGACTCCAGCTGTTTGGGGTTGTATTCTTCACCCTCGGTGTTTTTAGCTTCTCTGCTGGGCTGCTGATTTGCTGCCGGAGCAAAGTATCTAATCCTGTAGCAAAGCTCTCCCCTCAGAGACGGCTGCGATCACGCCCCACCCCCTCTCCACTCTGCTCGGCTCTGAGCCGCCTTCTGTGCTCTTGCTGCCGCTGCTGCCCGCAGTCTGTTTCCGATCTAAATACAGCCCCTGCCCTAGTGCAAAAACAGACCTTTCTTGACGAGTCTCAAGGATGGTTTCTCTTGGTAAGTAATTGTATGTTTTTTTTCAGTCGAGCATTAATTCAGAGGCATGAAATGAAATGGATAGTGAGAGAAAAACACGGAGGTTACACAGCAGTGTGCTTCCTCTCCGCCATCTTGGCCGGAAGTCCAAATATTTTCTTTCTTGGAGCAGCTAGATGGTGCAGTGGATAGAGCACTAGCCTTGAAGTTAGGAAGACCTGATTTCAAATCTGGTCTCACACAGTTAACATCTCTTACCTGTGTTGCCTCAGGAAAAAAAAAATTACCTATATAATTTTTTTTTCTTCCTCTCAACCCTTAGACCAAGAATCTTTGCAGTAGTCAAGAATAGAGAGAAGAGGGAAGAAAAGAAAAAGATTCTCTTTCATATACACACTATCCTCGTAGTCCTGGGGAGGCCTTAATTAGTTGAATTTGCTTAACTTATTTTACATACACACACACATCATTTATCTCAACAATGGCATTGTATGTTGGTCACATCTATAAAGCCATAAAAATTTATCAAATATAAAGCAATTGTATCCAACAAAGCAGTTATCATTCATATAGCTTTTATTTTATGCTAAGCAAATATATTTCTGCAACTGAAACAGAGAATGGTAGACTTACCAAAAGCAGCATTTGAAGGCTTTCGCATCTCACACTGCCCTGCTGGGTGCTGCCAGGGGCACACAGATTCTTCCAGGATGTTGCTGGACAGAACCTGCTGAAGGCAGGATTGACTGGTATTAGGATCTCCCTTAGATGGTAGTTTCAGATGCCAGGAGATTTTTGGGCAAGGTTATGTGAGGATCCCACAGCTGTTGCTTGCTTTTCACAATTTTAAAGGTGCCACAGAATTTGAATTTCCCTACCATTCTTCAGCATTCTCTTTTCTTAATAAGACTTGAGATGAGAGGAGTTAGCAAACAAAGGGATTTGGGCTTAATGGATCTTGTTAGCAATCTTTAGCACTGATAGGCACTCAGAACTCCAGGGAATAGAGCATGTTGAGTGATCAAAATTGTAGAGAGGGTCTACCCTTAATACCTTCTGGGATACTTTCCTATTTGGGAATAGAAGGAGAGGGAAAAGTTACTATTTTCCTAGTAGTTGTTGTTGCAACCTTAGAATGGCCAGTTGCCAGATTTCTTAATCATTTCTCTCAAAACCTAGAGATTCTGCTAAAATGCCATTTTTGCAGTTCTGTAATTTTAGTTAGCTAACTTTATTTCCGTAGTCCCCAGGTTGGCCAGAACCTGGGTCCACAGAAAAAAAAAAAAAGTCAGGCTTTTTCTCTTTTTAAAGAAGGAAGCAAGGATGTTAAGGAATCTTTCCAGATAACAAAATCTAGCTCACAGATATTTTGTACAGAGACATAGACACAGACACAGACAAAAATGACATGGGACTGTTCAAGGAAACAACTCTTCAGTTATTAACATCGTGCAAACATACACTATTCTTTTAAACAAGAGAAATGTTAAATTAATATTTACAATGTTAAAGAAATCTCATTTAATTAACAAGGGGGTCAGGGCTGGAGCTGTTTCTATATTATTAACCAAATGAACAACATATTTCCTATCTTAAAAAAAAAATATGAAGAATTTCTTGAACAACATACTGTAAAGGTCTGAAACTATAAAAGGTGTACTTGAATCAGACAATTGAGCACGTAAGGCTAATTACCTATTCTATATGAGACAATGACTTTATTGGCATATATTTTGGATAAATGGCTCTTCTCACCATTGGTGCTGGCTCAGTGTTTGATGTTAAGATAATTGTAGGCAACAATTAGAGGTCCACTAGTAGTCTCTAGTGAGAGAAGTGAGATTTCAATTGAGGGCAGGACAAGGAGAAGAAAGATGGAGATTCTGGACTCTGAAATCGAGAAAAGATCTTCGGCAAAACTCCTGGTGGTTTGCCTGCTTCTTTCACTCATCCCCCTAAAGACCAAGGACTTTTACTTATCCTGACTCTGGCTGATCCTGAAGCCTCCAGGAAGCTAGCTTGGACTTAACATTATACAGTGCAGTAATAATTTCATATGAAATATTCTGCATTGTAGATAAAAATGGGGTTTTAAAAACATTTAGTAGTAGATGGAATATATGTGTATATATATATATATATATATATATATATATATATATAGAGAGAGAGAGAGAGAGAGAGAGAGAGAGAGAGAGAGAGAGAGAGATGCTAATTGTTTAGTAGTAGTATCTGTTTATACCACTTGCTTTGAGCTGATCCTCAGCTTCCTTAGTTAGACTTCTTTTTGAATTTCGGTAAAAATCCCCCCTTAAAATTTTGACTAATTTTGTCATTTCACATGTTCCCAAATCCAAATACAGTCTTATCCTAGTAATCCTCCTCAACAATTTTTGATTATCATTCAATATCTATTTTCTTCTCATTTCTATTTTAAAATTGGTCTAGAATCAATGATAGACTGTATCCAGAACACCTTTTTTCATGTACTCTCCGAACCTTCACCACTCCAATTTTTTGTATTCTTTTCCTCCTTTTCATAAAGTATTATTAATAGTTGTGCTATTCTATTCCCCTATTTTTTATTAAAATATCATGGTGAGCAGTGATATAGTAAAGAATACGTATTTCCCCCAAAGAATCAGAATCTCCTACTCCAGACACAACCACAAATCCTGGCAATGACTGTGAATTTCATCCTAAAATGAGATTTAGCCTACCAAAAGGAAGAGGCTTGAGACTCCAGAGGGGAGAGAGCATGTTCCCATCTTGTCAGTAATTCGATGTGACGATGAAAGAAAACAAATCAAAGTCAGCATTTCTCAGGGTATTTACTCCTGCACTGTCAGTAAGTGGGAGTTAAGGTATTGTTTGCAGGCACCTCTTGAGGGGGAATAAATTAAAGGGCTGGTCCCAGTGTTTGACAGGACAGGAGCTGATCTGGGGAATGGTTTCCAGATATCAGAGCACCTTCCCTATCATCCCAAAAGTGACATTCAGAAACCAAAGGTTTATCTGTTGAATTGTGATGAAGTCCAACTTTTTGGGCAGTATATTTTTTCCTCCCATGTCCCAATTGTCCACAATTATAGCATTTACTAGAATATGAAAAATTCTGAGACAGAGATTAGTCCTGATGTAGCACAGAGCCTATTACTGCACCTTGAAGAGGTGCAACATTCTGAGACCTTTGGATCAAAGACATTTCTGGTTTTCCCACAGCTAATGCTTTCTTACAATCAGTATCAGCATTTCCTAAAGAGTGTCATTGCTGGTATCCTTAGCTTCCTGGTTGTAGTCTCTGAGCAGGTTTGAATCTCTGGTAGATTTCCAGTCTGATTCCAGCCAATAGGAGAAGAGGTCAGAAGGGGGTGGGGGAGTTCCGCTAGGGCCATATAAAGCACTCTCTGCTGTATGTACTTCCCAGTTCTCTATTGATGACACCTTGTCTGTTGAGAGTTGTACTTCCTCCAGAGATCCTCATAAATCCTTTTTTACTTTTCTACCTTCAGAGTCTGATTTCATTTCATGGGGGTCAGTGCGTTGCCGCTCAGAGGTGACCTGATTCCTCCTACAATTTCTCTTCATCTAAACTAAACGGCTACAATTCATTCAACAGATGCCCGTGGCTGAGATTTCAATACTTCTCGCTCTCTTTGACCGCCCTCCTGGGGATAAGTTTTTTAAACTTCAGTATTATATTCCTCCTCCATCCTAGTCTTTCATTTCATTAGAAGGTGGATGGAGCCTCATATCCATAAAAAGTTTCAGCTCCTAAAACCTAGCCCTAGCACTGGGAGTATCCACTCATAATCCTAGCTGAAGAATGGGATGGGAGCAGAAAGGGAAGAGCTGCCACTTGTGGAGCCCTTGGGTTTGGCAGTGCTGAGCTGTAGTGGGGTAAGCCATCAGGGGTTTACACTCCCAGGCCTGATTAGGTCAGAGGGTGCCTAAGATTAGAAAAGAGCAAATCAAAGCTGCAATGCTGTGAACAGCCAAAGAATCCATCCTGTCAATAAAAAGTTCCTACACTTCCAGTCTTGGTAAAATGGGCAGATCCAGATTTTAAAACAAATACCACTTGAAACTGAATACACTACTCCAAATGGGGTCTAACCAGAATGGAAGATATTGTCCTTATGAAGACCTTGATTCTTTTATAAAGTATCCTAAAATATTTTCAACTTATTTGGTCATAGCACAAACTGATCAAACTGAGCTCAGTCTACACAAAACCACAAAGTATCTTTAAAACCAAAAAATCCTCGCCAATTTAAATTTCGTACATTGTTACCTTCTACAGGCAGAATTTATTGCTTTAAATCAAGTGTAATACTTTCCAGGCATATGTGTTAAAAGCCTCATCATAAAAGATATCCCTATTTTTGCTTCCTGATTGTAACATCATTGTGCATCAGTTTTGTCACCAAAACTTCATGTGATCCACAAATTTGATGAAGCATTCCATTTTTAGAAGTTATTATTATAAATGATAAATTGATGAGTCAGAGCACTGGGGCATTCTTCACAGGACAAAACCTTCCATTCATGAATTAATCCTATTTAATTCAGATTTTTCATTTTAATTCAAGAAATTCTGAATTCATGTAATTACGTGCTCCCATCAAATCCACATCTCCTCAGTTCCACAAGATAATTGATAGTCCAAAGAAGCTTGCTAAAATCCAGGTATGCTAAATTTGTGGAAATTGCTGAAACACCAATCAGGTAACTGTCAAGGGCAATGAACAGTGACAGTGGCAGTTAATGACAGTTAAAGTGACAGTTAGTGTCAGTGGCAGAACTTAGTGTCAGTGACTTGTTCTTACTGGATTTATACTGACTTCAAGTGACATTGTCTCCTCAAAGTGGACACAAACTATGCTCACTTTTATGACTCATTTTGAAATTTCTTTTTTGGTATTAAGGTTACTGATTACAGTCATAGGATGGTATTCTTACCACTTTTTAGAAAATCACATCCATGCATGCACACTTGGGGCTCAACTATAGCATCCCCCACTCTAAAGATAGAGGTTGAAATTGTG
Organism: Antechinus flavipes; assembly: GCF_016432865.1. Lineage (NCBI taxonomy): Eukaryota > Metazoa > Chordata > Mammalia > Dasyuromorphia > Dasyuridae > Antechinus > Antechinus flavipes. The sequence goes on from NC_067403.1 coordinate 244,141,718, forward strand.
TTCAGCACAGGTGAGGTGAATGCCTTTTCCATATGTCTTGAGATGGATTCACATTAATATTTGAGATATTAGGAACTTCATTTGTGAAAATAATCTTTCCATTACTGTTGATAGTAACCAAGCTCTTATATCTTGCTAGATAATTTTATGGGGTTTCTGTGTATGGATATCTCATTCAAATACAAGAACTGATTAACGATCTTTTCAGACAAATGACAAGATTGCAATCTAGCACTTGGTTCACACTTAAAACCTTTTTAACTTGGCAAGATGGACCGGATAGTCTCAGTAACCTTGCAATTCCCTAAGTACTTTGAGACCTCAAACAGAAATGCTTTGTAATTTATTAGAAATATATTCTCCCAAATATAGTGGGATATTTATATAATTCTTAAGCAAAATATGAACAGTTAGTTGACTTGTATCTGTCATGGTCAAATAGAAAAAAACTCTGAATTTCTTATTTTACTCAATATCTGCCAGGTAGGGAAAAAAGTAGAAAAAGGAAAAAAAAATCTATACTCACAAGAAGCTCATTTCCAATCTTTGTTCCTTTTCTTTTATATATATAGCAAAGTAGAAATGCTATTTTTTCAACTGATTTTCTATGAATCTGAAGTTTTTTTGTAGTTGTTAGAAAATGAAAATTACACAATATTTTTTTTTCTTTTTGCTTTCCAATATTAAGGGAACTTTGTAGTTTAAAATAATGTTCACCTCAATTAAACAATTTTTCTAAGGTACTTGGTAGTATCTCAATCTTCTGGTTCTCCTCAGATAACTTCTCAACAGATAAGTCTTGTTTGCTGTTTTAAACTACTGACTGCTCTATTTCTGTATTATGTAAAAACCTATAAGCAACAGCTATACATTCGAAATAAAAGATGTTGACTTTGGAGTGACATATTTACACATTACTAGAAATACTTGATTATGCTGATAAGAAAACATAGCATTAGGGAATATGAAGTTCAAATGATGCAACATGTAAAAGGTGCTAGTTTGTTTTCTTATATACATTTCATCTTCTTTGCTTGTACATTATGACAAATGTTGTAGTTTTTACATTTCTTCTTCATGAATGGCAGAATGTGTAAAAGGATCACAGAACATAAATTGAATAGCAATTTTTTACAATAAATTAAATCATAGGAGAGTCAGCTAATGAATGATTTTTATTATGAAAACTCATATTTAAATGCTTATACACAGACATACACATGCACAAGCACATACATAGATGCATTCATTTTTAGCAAACTAATGTATGTGACACAGCCAATTAGGCTAGTCTTACCATGAACAAGGGAAAGGCGTAATATCAAAACTCAACTAAAAATATCCCTTGACTGTTATTTTTTTAAGGTGACCATAGGATTAACTGGTGATACACCAAATAAATTCTTTCCTAACAATGCTTTTTGTATTAGATCTATGTTTAACTTATCCCCTTGCAATATACTGCTTTTTGGTAGGCACTGGTGAGATGAGGAAGATAAAAAAAATTGTCAGCTTCTATGGCAAAGAAAAGTCTAAAGGTTAAAAAATGGTGAAACTCTTTTTGAAATTAGTATTTTTTTATGTATATGTGCTGTATTTTTCTCCAAAATCAGGTGAATTAATTTTAGAAACATGTAATAGAGAGTAGTAACTTAAATTACTTAAATTGAATTCAGATTAATCCACATACTGCATTCACCTATCCACAGAAATCTGTGAAGTGAAACAAATGTTTAAAATCTTTCAATGCAAATAATGCTATTAAAAAAACCCCTCAAATTTAACAAATTCTGGAAATTCTAAACACTTTTTTCTTTGTTCTTTTGCTTTAAATAATAACAAAATATTTATTTCAGCATGTGATTATGGGATGAAATTTAACTATTTAAAACTTTAGATGAAAATATTACTATTTTTGACTGAATTTAGATTTGTTCAGAAATAAACTATACCCAGTGTAATTACAAGGCATCAAACATACGTCATTATGCTTCTCTGTGTTCATGATGAGTATTAGCAAAAAAAGTCATGACGATAACTCAGTTTTATTCATGAACATATATTGCAGAGGATAAGGAAATAAATTGTACAAAAAATTTCAATAAGATCCTGCAAACTACATTAACATATTAATACTCATGAACTAATTTAGGCAAGAAAATAGGGGGAAAGGGCTTTGGAAAGTATGGTTTAGGGTTAAAATATGAAAAGACCAAATATTTTTGGACTACACAAAAGGCTTATGCTTTTGTAAATCATAAACACTTCAAAGGCATTGAAGTTGCTGTTCCAAGATAGATGTGAGAAAGAGACCAGTATAATTTTAAGTGGAGAATTTATTGAAGCTGACAACTGCTGGGGAAAAACCCAAATCAGGCATCTCCAAACAGTAGATGGTAGAGGTAATTTATAAAAGGTAAAACCACTAAGGGGAAATACCAATCTTGTAATTATGAGAAGTTTCAAGAGGCCCCAGTAGTTTCAAGTGCTTCTTCTCTCCCAAAAGTAAATTCTAAATAAACTGAGCAGAAGTAGAACATTGTATACAATAAGAGCAATATTATTGTAAGATGATCAATAAGGATTAGAAGTCAATCTTGGTAATAACAGTGATCCAAGACAATTCCAAAAGATTTGAGATGGAAATTTCCATCTACATCCAGAGAAAAAACTATGGAGTCTGAATGCCATCTATTTTTTGTTTTTCATGGTTTATCCCTTTTGTTCTGATTCTTCTTTCACAATATGACTAATATGGAAAGACATTAAATCTGATTATCCATGCATAGCATATATTAAATTGTCCACTGTCTTGAGGACATGTTAGGATAAAAGAGGGAGTGAAAAAAAATTGGAACCCAATATTTTTTAAAAATGAATATTGAAAGATATCTTCACATGTACTTAGAAAAAATAAAAGATTTAAGAAAAAAAATTAACTTTAACAAAAACCTTATTTTAATATTTTGTATTTATCATCTACATTTACATAAAAATGATAAATGTGGTATAGTTATTTGATGGATAAAGAACTTATTCCTTCATGTTAATATTAAATACAATCTTTTAATTTTTTTAGAATACTTAAAAGACTTGATTCATTTCCTTTTTTGGCATTGTTGAAACTATTAGTGATTGTCAAATAACTGGATTATTTTAAGTACACTTTAAGAATTTGAAACAAAACACTAATTTGCTTAAAAAAGGAAAAATAAATTTTTTGAATCAGAGGAAAAGCTTCAAAATCTTCACAATTTAAGTATTTGCTTTTTTGACAGTTATGTGTGAAAAGGCATTGAGGGAAAAAAGACATAAAAATGATCATTAAGAAATGAATTACAACTTCCCTCTAACAGTTTCCAATCAGTCCTGAATATATTTTGTTTGTATATAGTTTTAATTTTATCCAGCTCATTGAACTAGAGAGAAAAAGCTGAACTAGAGAGAAAGGGGGACTGTTTTATTTTATTTTTTTGATGCTTTTGTATCTTTTGCAATTAGCAGCATAAAATATCTGGCACATAATAGATAGCTTAAGTTATTTATTGGTTGACTGAATGAAAGGAAACTTCCAGGGGGTATTGACTTTATCCTTTTTCTTTCTTTCTTTCTTTCTTTCTTTCTTTCTTTCTTTCTTTCTTTCTTTCTTTCTTTCTTTCTTTCTTTCTTTCTTTCTTTCTCTTTGTCTATTTTAAGAAAGAGTGTTCCTGACCAAATAATCTTCACTGCAAGTGCCTGAAAATAAGGATAAACATTTAAAAATACATAATTTGGTCTGGTGGTTTAAAAGGCTTATAGAACTTAAAATTACATACTATTTTGAAATTTTCAAAGTATTTTCCTTACAACAAACACCATTTTACGTAAGAGAAAACTGAGACTTAGAGATAAAGTAAAAGTAAACATCTTTTCCCATGAGCAACTGTACTGTTTAAACCTGGATTAAAACCAGGCTTCCAAATCCAACACTACTTTGCCACAAATTCTACCTCAAATCCAGTTCAAATCCAGCCTCAGACACTTAACAATTCCTGGTTGTGTGACCATGGGCAAGTCACTTAACCGCAACTGCCTCAGCAAAAAGCAAAAAGAAAAAGAAATGAATTCACTCAATTCAGTTCTGCCTGCTTTCCAGTTTTTAAGTGCATAAAAGAAAAGGAAGTTTGATTAGAAGTAGTGACCTAGAAGTGGGATGACTGGGATAGCAGAAAAACATGAAATACCCAAGAAAAGGTACAAAGAATTGCATGTCAAAAACACTTTATAAAAAGTTGCTTAAAATCAGGAGGAGTGGGAAATTTTATTTACAGAATCACAATCTTAAAGCTAGAAGTCATTTTTTAGAGATTATTTAGTCCAATCCCCTCATTTTACGAATTAGAATGAAGGTTCAGTGACTTATCCAAAGCTAAAAGTCAGTAGTAAAAATAGTAACTCAAAACATGATTTCCTGAATCCAAGTTCAATGCTCTTCCCATCATGCCAGTGTTTTCCAAAACAATTTATATTGTAGATAAGAAAAATATTATAAGTGTTTTGCGATTACACTTCAATAAATAAATGCTATTATTAAGCACCTTTTGTGTAAGATATCATGCTAGATCATTGATCACTGTATTTTTTACAATCTTATTAATAGGGTGCATGTGTAGGGGGAAGAATATAACCTTAGGGAAAAAAGAAAGCAGGAGTCAGTTTAACCTCCCTCCCATCTCCCTCCCCTCTCAACCCCCGAAAATGCAAAGGCCCAGGATAGGTTAATGGTTACTTTAAAAAACTAAGAAATTACAGCAAGAGATACAAAGAGAAATCCCATTCAGAATAACTGTTGATACCATAAAATATTTGGGAATCTATCTACCAAAGGAAAGTCAGGAATTATATGAGCAAAATTATAAAAAAGTCTCCACACAAATAAAGTCAGACTTAAATAATTGGAAAAATATTAAGTGCTCTTGGATCGGCCGAGCGAACATAATAAAGATGACAATACTCCCTAAACTAATCTATTTATTTAGTGCTATACCAATCAGACTTCCAAGAAAATATTTTAATGATCTAGAAAAAATAACAACAAAATTCATATGGAACAATAAAAAGTCGAGAATCTCAAAGGAATTAATGAAAAAAAAAATCAAATGAAGGTGGCCTAGCTGTACCTGATCTAAAATTGTATTATACAGCAGCAGTCACCAAAACCATGTGGTATTGGCTAAGAAATAGATTAGTGGATCAGTGGAAAAGGCTAGGTTCACAAGACAGAATAGTCAACTACAGCAATCTAGTATTTGACAAACCCCAAAGCCCCTAACTTCTGGGAAAAGAATTCATTATTTGATAAAAACTGCTGGGATAATTGGAAATTAGTATGGCAGAAATTAGGCATGGACCCACACTTAACACCATATACCAAGATAAGATCAAAATGGATCCTTGACCTAGGCATAAAGAACGAGATTATAAATAAATTAGAGGAACATAGAATAGTTTATCTCTCAGACTTGTGGAGGAGAAAGAAATTTGTGACCAAAGATGAACTAGAGACCATTACTGATCACAAAATAGAAAATTTTGATTACATCAAATTAAAAAGCCTTTGTACAAATAAAACTAATGCAAACAAGATTAGAAGGGAAGCAACAAACTGGGAAAACATCTTCACAGTTAAAGGTTCTGATAAAGGCCTCATTTCCAAAATATATAGAGAACTGACTCAAATTTATAAGAAATCAAGCCATTCTCCAATTGATAAATGGTCAAAGGATATGAACAGACAATTTTCAGAGGATGAAATTGAAACTATTACCACTCATATCAGAGGCAGAGGCTGAAGGACCAGACCTTTGGATTTAAAGACATTTGGAGAGAGCTCTTGGAACCAAGCAGAGAGATAGGCCTCTAAGCTAACCGGGCTATATTGGGATAATAAAAGATCTGAACTTTTATCACCTGGCTGCGTTTTGAGAAGAAAAAGATCACAACAATTATTGATCAGAGAAATGCAAATTAAGACAACTCTGAGATACCACTACACACCTGTCAGATTGGCTAAGATGACAGGAAAAAATAATGATGAATGTTGGAGGGGATGCGGGAAAACTGGGACACTAATGCCTTGTTGGTGGAGCTGTGAACGAATCCAACCATTCTGGAGAGCAATCTGGAATTATGCCCCAAAAATTATCAAATTGTGCATACCCTTTGATCCAGCAGTGTTTCTATTGGGCTTATATCCCAAAGAAATACTAAAGAAGGGAAAGGGACCTGTATGTGCCAAAATGTTTGTAGCAGCCCTATTTGTAGTGGCTAGAAACTGGAAAATGAATGGATGCCCATCAATTGGAGAATGGCTGGGTAAATTGTGGTATATGAATGTTATGGAATATTATTGTTCTGTAAGAAATGACCAGCAGGATGAATACAGAGAGGACTGGCGAGACTTACATGAACTTGATGCTAAGTGAAATGAGCAGAACCAGGAGATCATTATACACTTCGACAACGATATTGTATGAGGATGTATTCTGATGGAAGTGGATTTCTTTGACAAAGAGACCTGAGTTTCAATTGATAAACGATGGACAAAAGCAGCTACACCCAAAGAAAGAACACTGGGAAACGAATGTGAACTATCTGCATTTTTGTTTTTCTTCCCGGGTTATTTATACCTTCTGAATCCAATCCTCCCTATGCAACAAGAGAACTGTTCGGTTCTGCAAACATATATTGTATCTAGGATATACTGCAACATATCCAACATATAAAGGACTGCTTGCCATCTAGGGGAGGGGGTGGAGGGAGGGAGGGAAAAAAATCGGAACAGAAAGGAGTGTCAATATAAAGTAATTATTAAATAAAAATTTAAAAAAAGGAAAAAAAAAGAAAGAAAAAGAAAAAGAAAAAGAAAAAAAGAAGAAAAAAAAACCTAAGAAATTGTCTTATACAGCTTCTACTCTTTTTTTCCCCAGCAATGTGTGTGGGGCAGGTTGGGTGCAAGACCCCTTTCCCAATGAACTAATCAGACATCAGGTACAAAGAGAAAGCATTTATTTATTTAATCCCTGCAGGAAGAGGCCCAGACACACCTAGGAGCCATGCCAACTACCACCATGTTCTCCTGGAACCTGACCAGCTTCTGGCTTGTCCAGGGTTTAAAAGCAAAAGACTAGAGCCTTCTCATTGGATAGACTAAAAAGACATAACCATCCTTGACCAATGGTCACTAATGCTGGCTGCCTCCCACAGGTCATGTCATTTCCTGCAACATCCTGTATCTCCAGGTTAAGTTCATTCCTCCAGAGATCAAATGATCTCCCCCAAAGTCCCAGTTCTGGAAAACAGGGATCATGGGACAATACTGAGAAATGCCTCTTCCAATCACTCCTATTCAGTCCCCCCTCTTTTTCATCAGTTTGAAGATTTCTCACCCCAATATATATATATATACATCCTGCCTCAAGCAATCCAGACCTAGACTCATTTGGGATAAAGGGATGAAGGTCTCATCTTCTGGAGCTGCTTCAGGCTAACAAAAGGGATGTGGAAGGCTGGCCCTATCCAATGGGGTCCTGACTGAAAAGGGGAGATGAGTGAGTTGTAGGTGGGGGCACACAGCAGCGGCAGTGTCCAGTGCTGAATGTCAGAATCAGATCTCAGTGATTTTCAGGATGACTAAATAGTTGGAATTTCATGGCTCAGAGACTAGTAGAAGTAACTCTCACAAGTATATTAAAATACAAGGATTAAATGAGTAAAAGAGAAAGAATAAACAAAGGTAGAGTTAATAAATAAAAAATAATAATAAACTAAGTACAGTAACCAGGAATCCCAGAAAAAGGCTAGGGGGTAAAAGAGACTATCAAAACGGGATGAGAAGCTTCTCATCCAAATAACTTTACTAGGATGCCAAAGAATGTTTTTTTCCCAAATTCTTGGTTTTGTTTCCTCAAAGAAGTAGGTGCGATGGGTAGAACATATGTCCTTCAGTGAGTATGATCTCGCTCACAAAAATGCTAGTCTTACAAGGAAAAGTTTTTACCCAAGGTGTTTTACAGGTGTTAACAAAATGGAAAGCAGTTTGGAAGTCCCTGCAAGGGGCACATGTGCAAGCCCTTTTCAAAATTTACTTGCTATATGAGGGGAGTCAGGGAATTCAAGTTGCCATGGTCAGTGGCAAACGATCAGCAACATGGGCAGCTGATCTATAAGCCTGCTTCCCTTCACTTGAGAGTGTATTCTCCTTCATTTAAGAAACAAACCTCTCTAGGTCCATGGATAGCTGGCATTAATCATTTTCTCTGCATACTTAATGGAGAATTGTTTGGGTGTCAAAAATTCTCTTTCCATATAGCCCCATGCAAAACATGAAAAACGCATTTGAAGACAGTATAGATCTTTGATAAATAAGTCAGGGGTCTAAGATTAGGGGTCCAGAGACCCCAAGTACCTAACCCAGCCTTCCATTAACATGTAAAAGACTCTAGGCAGGATTAGTTTTAACTTTTAGTGTCCTAAAAAACCTTAGCCTAATCAGCTTGCTTTCTCTCAAAAAACAAAAGGCAAAGTTGGAGTGGCCCCCCAAGT